>NC_088397.1:64035700-64123200 GCF_034236695.1 Oncorhynchus nerka | reverse complement strand
CATCAGTGTAAAAGAGGGCGGGGGCAATGCAAATAGTCTGGGTAGCCATTTGATTGGATGTTCAGGAGTTTTATGGCTTGTGGGTAGAAGCTGTTTTGAAGCCTCTTCTACGCTGAGCTGCAGTCAATTAATAACATTCCATCATCTGTTTGTCACTGTTGGGGCGGTATGCAAATTGGAGTGGGTCTAGGGTTTCCGGGATAATGGTGTAGATGTGAGCCATGACCAGCCTTTCAAAGCATTTCATGGCTACAGACGTGAGTGCTATGGGTCGGTAGTCATTTAGGCATGTTACCTAAGTGTTCTTGGGCACAGGCACTATGGTGGAAGGCTTAAAACATGTTGGTATTACAGACTCGGACAGGGAGTGGTTGAAAATGTCAGTGAAGACACTTGCCAGTTGGTCAGCGCATGCTCGCAGCACACGTCCTGGTAATCTGTCTGGCCTTGCAACATTGTGAATGTTGACTTGCTTAAAGGTTTTACTCACATCGGCTGCGGAGAGCGTGATCACACAGTCTTCCGGAACAGCTGGTGCTCTCATGCATATTTCAGTGTTATTTGCCTCGAAGCGAGCATAGAAGTAGTTTAGTTTGTCTGGTAGGCTCGTGTCACTGGGCTGCTCTTGGCTGTGCTTCCCTTTGTAGTCTAATGTTTTGCATGCCCTGCCACATCCGACGAGTGTTGGTGTAGTATGATTCAATCTTAGTCCTGTATTGATGCTTTGCCTGTTTGATGGTTCGTCAGAGGGCATAGTGGGATTTCTTATAAGCTTCCGGGTTAGAGTCCCCCTCCTTGAAAGCGGCAGCTCTAGCGTTTAGCTCAGTGCGGATGTGGCCTGTAATCCATGGCCTCTGGTTGGGGTATGTACGTACGGTCACTGTGGGGACGACTCATGGGATTAACTATGAAAGTATTTTATCTCCCACACCCTTGTCCATCCAGAGTCAGTGATGGTGGGAAAGGAAGTGAGATGCTGGGGATTTGCTCCATGTTTATTAGCCGTTATGCCCTCTCTAACCCCTGATGGCCGATCCTATGACATACTGGAAGTTTAACAGTTCTATTTTGAGAGTGATCTTTGTAATGCCGTTAAATATTTAATGGCCTTGGTAGAACATGTACATTCATGCTATTGACACCCACTATGTAAAACAGAGCAGTAGCTTGGTACTAGTCTGCAGGACATTATACATTCCTATTCTCTTTCCTCTCTTCTTCAGATGTTCTTCAGCCTCTGCTCTTCCCTCCACCTCTTACCCTTTCCCCATCTCCCCTTCATCATCCAGCCTCTCCGTCTCCCTAACTGTGAGAAAGAAGTGCTCCTTTATGACTGGATTTCACTCTGAACTGAAACAGGGATGCTTTTGGGTAATTTACTATTCCTCTAGTAGTTTCCCTATTGTCTTTTTTCTCTCTCTCTCTCTCCCTCTCTCTCTCTCTCTCTCTCTCTCTCTCCCCCTCTCCCTCCCCCTCCCCCCTCCCTCCCTCCCTCCCCCTCCCTCCCTCCCCCTCTCCCTCCCTCTCCCTCCCTCCCCCTCCCCTCCCTCCCTCCCCCCTCCCTCCCTCCCCCCCTCCCTCCCTCCCTCCCTCCCCTTCAAACTGTCCCAGCTTGTAAATCAGCAAGTCAAACAGCTGCAGAGCATTGAGACATGCCTCCCTAAAACTGAAAAACGGAATACTTCACCTTCAACATGTCCGAGGTGTTAAGTCAGAGTAACTGTTTAAACGTATAGCTGTAAAATGTAATATGCTCCCTCTCATGACAGAGTCATAAAAGCTTACGGCACATCACATCGCAGCTGTCATACACACATATGGGACCCTCGTAAACCCTTGTGAAATGGCTGGAATAAAACAGTACTACTCAGTGTGAACATCGGGCTTACGAAACCATCATGTCAGCAAAATGAAATACGACTGGCTTTATCTGTGCCAGGAAAGAGCCAAAGCTAAAAGGATGAAGAGATTACTTCAGTTATTTAGAGCTCTGCCAATTCCCTCTATGCATCATCCTCATATCGCTTGCGCAATCTCCTGTGCATGGTGTCTATGCAAATGTTTCTGCACTACATCTACACTAGTTCACTCAAAAAAAGCATGTTTGAAAATGATAAGAAAATACAATATAGCAGGTGCTCTTAACACCACAGCACCAAGAAGCAAATGACATGGCCAGTGTCACTGTAACCACCTGGTTGTTGAGTTATGGTACAGTCCATCAACTACAAAGACCCTAGTTAAGTCTAGGTCAGTAGAGCTAAGGGATGTTGTCTGTCTGATGTTTTAACCATATGAGGAAGATTTCCACCCTTCTGCAATGCTGTTACTTCCCTGAACCTCTTACCCTTCTCACAGTTCCGACCTCCGAATCCTAGGGGGCAGTCACAGCTGAACGAGCCCCACAGGTTGACACAGGTCCCTCCATTCATACACGGGTTGTTGTTGCAGAAGTGCCTTTTAGCAGAGCATCCTGGGAAGGTATTGGGGATGTGAGGAACAGTTCAAACCAAGAGGTAATCAACGGTACATAAACTTCAGTTACAACGTAAAGGTGCATCCACACGCCCAACACAACTCATACTCAACTAAAACAGTAGCCTTGTGTGGATGGCAACAAAACGGTATCAACATGGTTCAGTCCAATGGTAATGTGCAAGGTTACTGACCCGGTAGGGTGCCGTTGTTAGCGATGAAGCTAGCCATGTCGATGTGGCGGTTGTCGATCCTCAGGTCCTTCATGCAGCCCACAAACTGGCGGTTCTGGATGGGGAAGTCCTCAGGCAGTTTGGGCACACCCCCCAGGAGGAGAGGACCAGTCAGGTCCAAAGACCTCCAGCAGACAGACAGGACACAGAAACATTTAGAAGCTGACACCACTCTGCTTCTATACCAGAACACATCATAAACATTTAGCTCTGCTTCTATACCAGAACACATCATAAACATTTAGCTCGGCTTCTATACCAGAACACATCATAAACATTTAGCTCGGCTTCTATACCACAACATATCATAAACATTTAGCTCGGCTTCTATACCACAACACATCATAAACATTTAGCTCGGCTTCTATACCACAACACATCATAAACATTTAGCTCGGCTTCTATACCACAACACATCATAAACATTTAGCTCGGCTTCTATACCAGAACACATCATAAACATTTAGCTCGGCTTCTATACCACAACACATCGTAAACATTTAGCTCGGCTTCTATACCAGAACACATCATAAACATTTCTATACCAGAACACATCATAAACATTTAGCTAGGCTTCTATACCACAACACATCATAAACATTTAGCTCGGCTTCTATACCAGAACACATCATAAACATTTAGCTTGGCTTCTATACCAGAACACATCATAAACACCAGAACAGTGTTCATAAAATATTTATCACACACATTTTGCAGCTTGAGTTTTTTTTTCCACGGAGGAAAACAGATCAAAACCCCACAGAACCAAAATATGTTTACGATGCTTAACATTCTGGAGGTGAAGACTTTAGTTGAAAACCATTTCTGTAGATAACCCATAATGAGGGCCATGTTTAGCTCAGGAAAGCCAATTGAGATCTCTTTTTCTCTCTTGGGGTCATGATAGTACAATAGTACACTAAATCAAGAGTTTAAGTTCAGCTTGTGGCAAAATGTAAAAACAGAACTCATGGCTTCTAATGCCTAATATTGCTTTTACTCAGCTCTACTATAATCTGTTGGCAGATAACACTGCACAATTAAATACCAGTAAGCCCCTCCCATTTCCTTACTTTTTGGATCCTGATTGGCTGCCCTGGGCAGAGCAGGTGTAGTTCCCGATCACATGACCAAATCGCAGCGCCACTGAGGTGTCACAGTTGTCCACGGATACTACGACAACCTTCTGGTCAGAAGGACCCTGGGGCATGCCGGCTTGGTTTATGATTGGCTGTGAGGAGAGAGGAGGAGTTGTTGAGTTTGGCTCCAGTGTTATGGACAGAACACCTACAGCAGGTCAGGAGGAATTCACCTGACAAACTACTGTAAATAGCAGCACATGGATGACAGGAGTTTCTAAACAGGGCAGCATTTATAAGTGCCATTATTCCAAATCAAAATTTCCTTCCCAAAAGGGAAATACTGTATGTGTTTGGGCAGAAGGTGGACATATACTGGGTAAGTAGTGCTTGGTTATCGATAGCGAGATAGACAGGAAACGCACACATTAAGCTATAATCAGCCTTCTGGGAGTGTCCATAAGAGCATTCTCTGTCACAGGTGCATCTCAATGACGGCTTGATGCTAAAAATATGCTAATACTTAAGGTTTCTTCTTCCTCAAGTTACAGAAGAGAACATTCAAGAATAGAAAAGGCAAGTAAATATGAAGAAGATGATTTTTGTCTCAGAATATCCATCTCATTGTTTCTTGTGTGTGTCACTGTAAAGTATTTTTGGTTGATCAGCACATAGACTGCTTGTCTGCCTGAGGGTTGCTAATTACACATGGAGGTGTGCTACATATCTCAGCATTGTGCGATCTTAACTAAATCTGTCTTATAAGGTGTCAAAAACGCACTGATCACATTTCTATTTCAATCAAATGCAAAATATCAAGAGAAAACACTTGCATTAAAAAAACTCTCATTGAAACGTTCACCCTAGAGATAAGGATTTTCTCAAGTCAAGTGATTCAATTAACAACGAAAAGACTTGAAACAATTTCACACATTTAAAGAAATTAAGAAGCTTTCCTAATGAATCCTAATGAAACGTTTGAATCAATTCTGAAGTCAAATTCCTGCCACTAGCTGTTATGTTCAGATCTGCAGTCTTCTTAAATATCACCCCAATTTACCTAATCATAATTGTTTTCAGTGCTTTAATCATTTAAAGTCAAAACAGCTCGAGTTCAAGTCAGAGGCTGGGACAAGGGGCACAGACACGGTGGAGAAGCCTGGCTCAGCAGGACAGTAACGGTCTTCTTCTCCACAAAGGATCTCTTTCATTGTGTGAGGAATCAATGGAGGGAGAAACAGGAGGGGCGGGGGGGTAACGATCCTGTCAATAAAGGTCACAAACACAAGCGTTTCCCCCAGGTCACACAGAGCTCATATTGACCGCCAGCCCAGTTAGAGCTTGTGTCAGTAACGGCTATGCTAGCAGCACTGTGATGAAGGGTCGCCCCCCACCGACCACCCTCTGCTGACTGACCAGGCCTGGGGCCGGACACTGAGCTGTGGACAGACCAGATATGATTATTTTCTGTGGAGTACAAGAAGGATATGATGTCCTGGGTAGCCTGATTGTTGAGAAATTAGGAATGCACAAATACCTCAATTTATTCATAGCATACCCTCATGATACCATAAGCCATTTTTGCTACATATTCCTGCAGTTTCCATAATAACTGTCTGAGCCCTTTAATCAAAGGGGCTAAGAATAAAGACCAGACAAATGGAAAATAAGGTGGGTCTTACACACACAGACACTGCTGACATAATGTATCTAACCAGCTGTAATATTGTAGGTCATCACAGTAGAGTCCCATCCCATCTACCTGGAGCACCGAATACAGAGACCCTGCCACAGAACATCTCCCTGGAGCACCGTAGACAGAGAACCTGCCACAGAACATCTCCCTGGAGCACCGTAGACAGAGACCCTGCCACAGAACATCTCCCTGGAGCACCGTAGACAGAGACCCTGCCACAGAACATCTCCCTGGAGCACCGTAGACAGAGACCCTGCCACAGAACATCTCCCTGGAGCACCGTAGACAGAGACCCTGCCACAGAACATCTCCCTGCCGTAGACAGACCTGCCACAGCATCTCCTGGAGCACCGTAGACAGAGACCCTGCCACAGAACATCTCCCTGGAGCACCGTAGACAGAGACCCTGCCACAGAACATCTCCCTGGAGCACCTGAGAGACCCTGCCACAGACAGAGACCCTGCCACAGAACATCTCCCTGGAGGACCGTAGACAGAGACCCTGCCACAGAACATCTCCCTGGAGCACCGTAGACAGAGACCCTGCCACAGAACATCTCCCTGGAGCACCGTAGACAGAGACCCTGCCACAGAACATCTCCCTGGAGCACTGTAAACAGAGACCCTGCCACAGAACATCTTCCTGGAGCACCGTAGACAGAGACCCTGCCACAGAACATCTCCCTGGAGCACCGTAGACACATGGTTCTCATTTCAACCCTGTATCCCCCAATCCAGTAAGTAGATCAGATTCTATCTGTGCCTTCAGCGTGCTATTAATGCAGCTGTCCCATTGAGGGGTTGTCTGTGAGAAGCTGAATACTGGTGGAGTTCATTGTGGGTTTTGTGATCACTGATGGCTGCCTGTGTGTCAGAGACGATGAAGACTTAATTACGTTGTCCCACTGCTCTGCTCAAACATGAGCCCTCGTCTTTAAACACCTCTTCGGTCTCCCATTAGGCCTTATTATCATATCTAATAACTGGCCAACAGGATTATTTGCTTTGCTGATTTGAGTCTGAAATACTTGCAAATGCATTTCATTATTCACAACACATCGGGCTACTAGAAAGATCGTATGTACCTATAAACCTCAAAACCTTCATGACACTAATTGTTGAACAAAATGTCTTTATCCTTTAGTTGACCCCTGGTGAAGCAGTGGGAAACTCATTTGTTGGGACTTTGAAACAAACACACAAACCGGCAGTGTGAGATGGTCTGTTAGAATGGTCACAGATGGTCTGTTAGAATGGTCACAGATGGTCTGTTAGAATGGTCACAGATGGTCTGTTAGAATGGTCACAGATGGTCTGTTAGAATGGTCACAGATGGTCTGTTAGAATGGTCACAGATGGTCTGTTAGAATGGTCACAGATGGTCTGTTAGAATGGTCACAGATGGTCTGTTAGAATGGTCACAGATGGTATGTTAGAATGGTCACAGATGGTCTGTTAGAATGGTCACAGATGGTCTGTTAGAATGGTCACACACCAAATCATCCGACACGCTCTTTTCCACAGTTCCCCTCAGTTGAGAAAGGTCTGGAACAGACTGTGGTCCAGATTCGCTGGTTCTTTCACTGAACTAAACATTGGGCCTTCGCTCCCAGAAGCCCCTGGCTTGCTGAACTACACGGTTGTTGACTCTCCTGTAATGCCTCTCTGCTAATGTCTGTCAGCCGCTCTGTCTGCTACACAAAGCCTCTGCCTGTCAGAGATGATTGGAGAGCACATATTTACTCAGGAATACATTCAACACTTTTCCCCTCACAACAGGATGACAGGGAATCCTGGGAATATGAGTTCACCATCATCCATGATGACAGGGTTAGACAAGAGGGGCATGGGAGCAAACAGTAATATGAGATCTGAGATTGATTGGAAACACCATAGCAACCAGAGTGGTGAGCCCTGAGGCGCAGTGTCCCGCTCAAAGCCCAAGTCAATTCTTCTCTCTTGCCTTTCTTTTCGCTCCTCTCCTGCCTTGTTTCCTCGCTCCTCTCCCGTGCACCTTCCCCGGGGCCGCATCATTCACTACCCATGGTCCCATTGGAGGCTGAGCGAAGCACAAAGGCAGTGGTCATTGCCATTCTCCACACTCCCCCTTTCCCCTGAAAGGCACATTTCAATCTAAAATGCCTCCCCCACCTCATCCCACCCACCCCCCGTGGACAGGGACAGGCTGGGGAGGGCCTGCCGGCGTGGGATACCTCAGAGGGGAGGAGCCATCATTCTACCTCCAAGACTCTCTGGATTTTGGGGGATTAGTTCAACTAGGCCCCTGAATGATCTCTGGACAGTTTTCTAGGAATATGTCCCTTCCATTGGTCTGGGCCTCTGCCTAAAATGATGGTTGTTAAATGTTATTGACTTCATGCTTTGTATTGCGCAAATGATGAGTAGGAAACTAGCTGGTAAAATGTGATAGTAAACAAAACAGTTGGCATGGTGGGCTCTCAACAGGAAACACTTTGTAGGTCACTGGAGATTGGCATTGTCTGTTTAATCTAAAAACGACTAGGTCAACGTTAAAACAAACTTTTACAAACCAACAAGTGATTCATGAGAGAATAATGTCCCCACTTTGAGGGGAACCAAAACCTTTTCTCCAATGGCCCACGAGATGTTGTGTTCCCTCATATTCTGCTGGCTGGAATCTGACAGGGCCATGTTATCATAGACCATGAATAGAATATCCACACTTGAGAGGTCGCCAAGCAACAGCTTTATGATGCAAAGTGACTTCCTGAATAGATTCAAATGTAACATCCTGTGTGTTGGTCTGGGGGGGGGGGGGGGTTGGGGGACATCTGAAAAGGATGGGGATAACGGAGGAAGGGTAGTGGGGTGAGGGGTTATAGTTCCATGCATTCTTCACTTATTGATATGGAAATAAAACCGTTGTGAAGCTTATATCTCGTTTGTATGAGTTTTTATTTTTATTTTGTATTATTCCTCCCACGCTTTTCTACGGTCTCTCTCACTTTCTCTGTCTGGCTGTCTCATCCCTCCTTTCCCATTCCTTTCCAGCTCTCACTCCTCACATGTCTGTCTGGCAAGCTTCCCATTCCACTATCCCATCAACAGTAGTTCTCTGGAACGACACAGCAGCAGTTTGAACAGGAAGCAGCAAAGTAAAGCTCCACAGAGGACTCAGGGTATTCTACTCCCAGTGTGGTCCAATTAGAATCACTACCCTCATCACTCTATAGACCGTCACTGTCAGATACTTGACGAAGTACTGCTGGTCTAGTATAAATAGATATGTAATTAACAGGACACTAAGTACAGTATACATATATATCCAGTTCTACCAGAACGTACAAGTCTTTCTACTCACAATACTATACAACATCCATAAATCAATTACCGGTAAGTCAATTGCAGGGCCAAATATGTTAAGAAAATATGTCTGGTATTTTGATGTCTCCCATTTCAAGTCTGTGGTAAGAGACAAACATAATTCAGTTTGGGCATGTACTGATGTTGGAAATGACCTGCTCTTAGTCCTGCTCACTGTTTCACAATGGGGTCTGATGAAGCCAAGTCTATAGTGGGACTTTTCAGTAGCCTAGTCTGACCTTTGCACCCAAAAGAGCTCAAGTCAGTCTAAACTTAACCTAAAGTAGCAGGAGTAAAAGAAACACCTGAAACTAGATTCCCTACATACTGGTCTTGAAGGGAATTCAGCCAATCCAGTAAATGTGAAGGAGGAGTTAAGATGGAGTGTGGTCTTGTTAATCACATCCAAAAGCAGAAGTTGCATCAGAGGCTCTCTTTCCATTTCCCCTGAAAACAGGAACATCCAGTTGTTGGGGACTCAGCAGACGCTAGTCTAGACCCAAGTGATATCTCAGCCCAGACCCAGAAAATCTGTGTTTGTCTAGTGTTGAACCAGTCTATATCTTGTAGGATCACAAGGACCAGCCCATCGCAGGTTTATCTCTGACATACCTTGTTGTAGTAGTAAACTTGGACCACATGCCACTGGCCATCACTGACACCTCCAATGATGTGGGGTGACACAGTCGTCTTGGTCTCACCTAAACAAATTAAACCGCCAGCAAAAGTTACTTACACATCATTGAATCAGGGCTTCAGTGGGTCAACACCTGTCACAATAATCACATGATGATATTTCAATAACAACCAAATGTAGATGTGGGGTAAATTGGCTGACGTGCACTAACAGATCGCCTCCTACCTGCAGAGAAGGTGAGCTGGATCTGCTCGTTGACGATTTCCACAGCGATGAAGTCATGCTTCTCGTTGAAGCGGCCATTGTAGAGTAACAAACCGTTTGGCTCCTTCGTGGCAAACCTGGAAGACAGAAAGAAACTGGGCTCACAAAGAGTCCATTCACAGCCAAAGACACCAAGACAGAGTAAACAATCTTTTCAGTGAAGAGAGGTCTTTGTGAGGAAAAAAACAAAACAAGATGCATTCAAGGCAGTATATTTCCACACACAGGAGTTTGCCATACTCATTGTACTGTGGGCATAAGGGCATACTTCTGTAAGTATAACAAATCATTTCTGCAATAAATGCATTTTCAACATCCACATTGATCAGTGAAGATCTCAGCAACATGTGTAAATGGTTCTGTATCAATATGAGGTGGAGTCTTTTCATACCCATATAGAAGCTCATCCAGTACCCTCGACACGAGGAAGACAGTGTACTGACTGACATGCCCTACTATAGCAGAGGATACGGATGTTAAACGCACCAGAAAACAACTGTTTTCCTGTCCTATTTTATTACTAGGAGGGTTTATTGATGCACTGTGCCTCGTGATTCCTCTTTGAGGAGCAGAGACGGCTAGATTTAACACCGCAGCAGTTCTCCATGGATCACTGAGCACCAAACAGGGTTAACTACCGCCGAGCACCGTTCTTTGTCTGAGACTATCTGCAGGTAGGCATGGCGCATATACCCCAAAAACTCAAGAGACAGCATGATAAGAAGTAACAATCAAATACAATGTCAACGCTACAGCACAATAAACACTACACTAAACTGATGCAGGAAGCATCATTCCCGTTGCTTTACAGTATAATATGGAAATAGACGGGCTCAGAATGATATTGATGGTTTGCAGCAATGAGGAGATGATTTTAAACAGAGGAGGAACTAGGCAGAAATGAGGTAGTTACTGTATAACCACAGGAAAAAAATATTTGATGATGTTTTCTCAAAGAGGAGTACATAAAAACAGGCACTAAACAACCACAATTGGGTTAAATGTGGAAGACACATTTCAGTTGAATGCATTCAGTTGTACAATTGAATAGGTATCCCAATCTGCATTTAGACTTTTATTTCTGAAGAGACAATGACAAGAAACCTAGTTTATAGTGCCGGAGGTCATTGTGGTGTTGTCAGTTACTGTCATGTTAACACACAGTTGGACACATTTGAACACGCCAGTGCACCCCTGCCTCTCTGGCTTCCTTCCAGAGCCGACACCACTGACGCTCCCATTCGCATTGGATTCAAGGAACGACAGACAGTCCAACCGCAGAGACCACAGGGCATAAAATAAAACCACACTGGTTTTACAAAGGCATCAAATTATTGGGTCACATTGAGTTCTAAAGGGTCTTCATTTGATTCACCACAAGAGGTAAAAAGATCTCAGTGGAGATCATTAAAATCAATGTAAATGTATGACAGGGTGTTAAACGACATGACCAAAAGTATGTGGACACCTGCTCGTCGAACATCTCATTCCGAAAATCATGGGCGTTAATATGGAGTTGGTCCCCCCTTTGCTGCTGTGAAAACCTTCACTCTTCTGGGAAGGCTTTCAGCTAGATGTTGGAACATTGCTACAGGGACTTGCTTCCATTCAGCCACAAGAGCATTAGTGAGGTCGGGCACTGATGTTGGGCAATTAGGTGCAGTCGGCGTTCCAAATCATCCCAAAGGTGTTCGATGGGGTTGAGGTCAGGGTACTGTGCAGGCCAGTCAAGTTCTGTTCTTCCACATCAATCGACCTTGCTTTGGGCACGGGGGAATTGTCATGCTGAAACAGGAAAGGGCGTTCCCCAAACTGTTGCCACAAAGTTAGAAGAATAGAATGTCATTGTATTCTGTAGCGTTAAGATTTCCATTCACTGAAACTAAGGGGCGTGTTTCCCCTGCTCCAGTGTCGAATGGTGGCGAGCTTTACACCACTCCAGCCAACGCTTGGCATGGTGATCTTAGGCTTGTGTGCGGCTGCTCGGGCATGGAAACTGCCTCTGGAACAATTTCAGCACAAAAACTGTTCGCCGGGAGCTTCATGAAATGTCTAGGAGCTGCCGGCGAACAGTTTTTGTACTGAAATTACTTCCAGAGGCAGTTTGGTAGTGAGTGTTGCAACTGAAGACACTCGGCAGTCCCATTCTGTGAGCTTGTGTGGCCTACCACTTTGCGTCTGTGCCGTTGTTGCTCCTAGACGTTACCACTTCACAATGACAGCACTTCCAGTTTACCGGGGCAGCTCTAGCAGGGCAGACATTTTACGAACTGACTTGTTGGACAGGTGGCATCCTATGACGGTGCCACGTGGCTCTTCAGTAAAGTCATTCTACTGCCAAAGTTTGTCTATGGAGATTGCATGCCTGTTATCTCAATTTTATACATGTCAAATCCACTAATTTGAAGTGGTGTCCGCATACCTATGTATATACAGTTTATCTTATATAATCATATTGCAGTCCAGGCAAACTGCAAAGGTTGACAGAAAATAATTTCCCCTCATTCCTGACCTAGGGGACCACACAGTGAACCTGTTCTGCTTGACACTTGGGACATTCTGAACACCTGTGGGAGAACTGAGAGCCCTGTCGTCTGTGTGACTGGTGTGACTCGTTAGCGCTTGTAGGCAGCATCTGCCTGTTCAGATGGAGACCGTGTCAGACTGATGGAAGCCTGCTGACTTCTTTTTCAAATGAGGGTGAGATTCCAGAGATCTGAAATCCAGTGTCTCAGGATGCTCTCAGAACATGCAGGGAGATATTTTGGTTGAATGTTGGGAGGATGTGGGCGTGTGCGCGTGTGCACATGTAATGTATGCGTTGTGTGTGTGTGTGTGAGTGAGTATGCAAGTGTGTGTGTGTGTCATTGTGGAAATGTGCATGCATTAATCCAGAGCGGGAGTGTAACCATGGGGCACAGCACTGCTGACCTGCTTACTGAGGAGAATGATCATCATGACCTCAGAGAGGGAAGAGGAGAGAAACACACCAGCTCCATCTGAACAACACTGAAAAAATTATTATCATCAAGATATTGTAGTAGTCATCAATGAATAGGTTTTAAAGGCTTGTGAACACTGCTTCAAGATCACCACCCCCCACCACAACATAACAGACTCCACTGGCAACATTATACTGTATGTCACATTAAGCAGCCATTTACAAAGGTAGAAAATGTCACGACAGGCCTGATGGAAACCTGATCTACGTGATTAAAGTACATGTCAGGTAGAAAATGTCACGACAGGCCTGATGGAAACCTGATCTACGTGATTAAAGTACATGTCGGGTAGAAAATGTCACGACAGGCCTGATGGAAACCTGGTCTACGTGATTAAAGTACATGTTGGGTAGAAAATGTCACGACAGGCCTGATGGAAACCTGGTCTACGTGATTAAAGTACATGTCGGGTAGAAAATGTCACGACAGGCCTGATGGAAACCTGGTCTACGTGATTAAAGTACATGTCTGGTAGAAAATGTCACGACAGGCCTGATGGAAACCTGGTCTACGTGATTACAGTACATGTCGGTTAGAAAATGTCACGACAGGCCTGGCCTGATGGAAACCTGGTCTACGTGATTAAAGTACATGTCAGGTAGAAAATGTCAGGCCTGATGGAAACCAGGTACATGTCTGAGGCCTGGAAACCGTGATTACAGGTCGGTTAGAAAATGTCACGACAGGCCTGATGTACGTGATTACAGTACATGGGTTAGAAAATGTCACGACAGGCCTGATGGAAACCTGGTCTACGTGATTAAAGTACATGTCAGGTAGAAAATGTCACGACAGGCCTGATGGAAACCGGGTAGAAAAATGTCACGACAGGCCTGATGGAAACCTGGTTTACGTGATTAAAGTACATGTCGGGTAGAAAATGTCACGACAGGCCTGATGGAAACCTGGTCTACGTGATTACAGTACATGTCGGTTAGAAAATGTCACGACAGGCCTGATGGAAACCTGGTCTACGTGATTACAACATGTCGGTTAGAAAATGTCACGACAGGCCTGATGGAAACCTGGTCTACGTGATTAAAGTACATGTCGGGTAGAAAATGTCACGACAGGCCTGATGGAAACCTGGTCTACGTGATTAAAGTACATGTCAGGTAGAAAATGTCACGACAGGCCTGATGGAAACCTGGTCTACGTGATTAAAGTACATGTCGGGTAGAAAATGTCACGACAGGCCTGATGAAACCTGGTCTACGTGATTAAAGTACATGTCGGGTAGAAAATGTCACGACAGGCCTGATGGAAACCTGGTCTACGTGATTAAAGTACATGTCGGGTAGAAAATGTCACGACAGGCCTGATGGAAACCTGGTCTACGTGATTAAAGTACATGTCGGGTAGAAAATGTCACGACAGGCCTGATGGAAACCTGGTCTACGTGATTAAAGTACATGTCGGGTAGAAAATGTCACGACAGGCCTGATGGAAACCTGGTCTACGTGATTAAAGTACATGTCGGGTAGAAAATGTCACGACAGGCCTGATGGAAACCTGGTCTACGTGATTAAAGTACATGTCGGGTAGAAAATGTCACGACAGGCCTGATGGAAACCTGGTCTACGTGTGTACATGTTAAAATGTCACGACAGGCCTGATGGAAACCTGGTCTACGTGATTAAAGTACATGTCGGTTAGAAAATGTCACGACAGGCCTGATGGAAACCTGGTCTACGTGATTACAGTACATGTCGGTTAGAAAATGTCACGACAGGCCTGATGGAAACCTGGTCTACGTGATTAAAGTACATGTCGGGTAGAAAATGTCACGACAGGCCTGATGGAAACCTGGTCTACGTGATTAAAGTACATGTCGGGTAGAAAATGTCACGACAGGCCTGATGGAAACCTGGTCTACGTGATTAAAGTACATGTCGGGTAGAAAATGTCACGACAGGCCTGATGGAAACCTGGTCTACGTGATTAAAGTACATGTCGGGTAGAAAATGTCACGACAGGCCTGATGGAAACCTGGTCTACGTGATTAAAGTACATGTCAGGTAGAAAATGTCACGACAGGCCTGATGGAAACCTGGTCTACGTGATTAAAGTACATGTCGGGTAGAAAATGTCACGACAGGCCTGATGGAAACCTGGTCTACGTGATTAAAGTACATGTCAGGTAGAAAATGTCACGACAGGCCTGATGGAAACCTGGTCTACGTGATTAAAGTACATGTCGGGTAGAAAATGTCACGACAGGCCTGATGGAAACCTGGTCTACGTGATTAAAGTACATGTCAGGTAGAAAATGTCACGACAGGCCTGATGGAAACCTGGTCTACGTGATTAAAGTACATGTCGGGTAGAAAATGTCACGACAGGCCTGATGGAAACCTGGTCTACGTGATTAAAGTACATGTCGGGTAGAAAATGTCACGACAGGCCTGATGGAAACCTGGTCTACGTGATTAAAGTACATGTCGGGTAGAAAATGTCACGACAGGCCTGATGGAAACCTGGTCTACGTGATTAAAGTACATGTCGGTTAGAAAATGTCACGACAGGCCTGATGGAAACCTGGTCTACGTGATTAAAGTACATGTCGGGTAGAAATGTCACGACAGGCCTGATGGAAACCTGGTCTACGTGATTAAAGTACATTAGAAAATGTCACGACAGGCCTGATGGAAACCTGGTCTACGTGATTAAAGTACATGTCGGTTAGAAAATGTCACGACAGGCCTGATGGAAACCTGGTCACGTGATTAAAGTACATGTCGGGTAGAAAATGTCACGACAGGCCTGATGGAAACCTGGTCTACGTGATTTACATGTCGGGTAGAAAATGTCACGACAGGCCTGATGGAATGGTCTACGTGAGAAAATGTCACGACAGGCCTGATGGAAACCTGGTCTACGTGATTAAAGTACATGTCGGGTAGAAAATGTCACGACAGGCCTGATGGAAACCTGGTCTACGTGATTAAAGTACATGTCGGGTAGAAAATGTCACGACAGGCCTGATGGAAACCTGGTCTACGTGATTAAAGTACATGTCAGGTAGAAAATGTCACGACAGGCCTGATGGAAACCTGGTCTACGTGATTAAAGTACATGTCGGGTAGAAAATGTCACGACAGGCCTGATGGAAACCTGGTCTACGTGATTAAAGTACATGTCGGGTAGAAAATGTCACGACAGGCCTGATGGAAACCTGGTCTACGTGATTAAAGTACATGTCGGGTAGAAAATGTCACGACAGGCCTGATGGAAACCTGGTCTACGTGATTACAGTACATGTCGGTTAGAAAATGTCGACAGGCCTGAGAAAACGTGATACAGTCGGTTAGAAAACGACAGGCCTGATGGAAACCTGGTCTACGTGATTAAAGTACATGTCGGGTAGAAAATGTCACGACAGGCCTGATGGAAACCTGGTCTACGTGATTAAAGTACATGTCAGGTAGAAAATGTCACGACAGGCCTGATGGAAACCTGGTCTACGTGATTAAAGTACACATGTCAGGTAGAAAATGTCACGACAGGCCTGATGGAAACCTGGTCTACGTGATTAAAGTACATGTCGGGTAGAAAATGTCACGACAGGCCTGATGGAAACCTGGTCTACGTGATTAAAGTACATGTCAGGTAGAAAATGTCACGACAGGCCTGATGGAAACCTGGTCTACGTGATTAAAGTACATGTCGGGTAGAAAATGTCACGACTGATGGAAAGGCCTGATGGAAACCTGGAAACCTGGTCTACGTGATTAAAGTACATGTCAGGTAGAAAATGTCACGACAGGCCTGATGGAAACCTGGTCTACGTGATTAAAGTACATGTCGGGTAGAAAATGTCACGACAGGCCTGATGGAAACCTGGTCTACGTGATTAAAGTACATGTCGGGTAGAAAATGTCACGACAGGCCTGATGGAAACCTGGTCTACGTGATTAAAGTACATGTCGGGTAGAAAATGTCACGACAGGCCTGATGGAAACCTGGTCTACGTGATTAAAGTACATGTCGGGTAGAAAATGTCACGACAGGCCTGATGGAAACCTGGTCTACGTGATTAAAGTACATGTCGGGTAGAAAATGTCACGACAGGCCTGATGGAAACCTGGTCTACGTGATTAAAGTACATGTCAGGTAGAAAATGTCACGACAGGCCTGATGGAAACCTGGTCTACGTGATTACAGTACATGTCGGTTAGAAAATGTCACGACAGGCCTGATGGAAACCTGGTCTACGTGATTACAGTACATGTCGGGTAGAAAATGTCACGACAGGCCTGATGGAAACCTGGTCTACGTGATTAAAGTACATGTCGGGTAGAAAATGTCACGACAGGCCTGATGGAAACCTGGTCTACGTGATTAAGTACATGTCGGGTAGAAAATGTCACGACAGGCCTGATGGAAACCTGGTCTACGTGATTACAGTACATGTCGGTTAGAAAATGTCACGACAGGCCTGATGGAAACCTGGTCTACGTGATTACAGTACATGTCGGTTAGAAAATGTCACGACAGGCCTGATGGAAACCTGGTCTACGTGATTAAAGTACATGTCGGGTAGAAAATGTCACGACAGGCCTGATGGAAACCTGGTCTCGTGATTAAAGTACATGTCAGGTAGAAAATGTCACGACAGGCCTGATGGAAACCTGGTCTACGTGATTAAAGTACATGTCAGGTAGAAAATGTCACGACAGGCCTGATGGAAACCTGGTCTACGTGATTAAAGTACATGTCAGGTAGAAAATGTCACGACAGGCCTGATGGAAACCTGGTCTACGTGATTAAAGTACATGTCAGGTAGAAAATGTCACGACAGGCCTGATGGAAACCTGGTCTACGTGATTAAAGTACATGTCAGGTAGAAAATGTCACGACAGGCCTGATGGAAACCTGGTCTACGTGATTAAAGTACATGTCAGGTAGAAAATGTCACGACAGGCCTGATGGAAACCTGGTCTACGTGATTAAAGTACATGTCGGGTAGAAAATGTCACGACAGGCCTGATGGAAACCTGGTCTGATGGAAACCTGGTGATTGATTAAAGTACATGTCGGGTAGAAAATGTCACGACAGGCCTGATGGAAAAACCTAGAAAATGTCACGACAGGCCTGATGGAAACCTGGTTACGTGATTAAAGTACATGTCGGGTAGAAAATGTCACGACAGGCCTGATGGAAACCTGGTCTACGTGATTAAAGTACATGTCAGGTAGAAAATGTCACGACAGGCCTGATGGAAACCTGGTCTACGTGATTAAAGTACATGTTGGGTAGAAAATGTCACGACAGGCCTGATGGAAACCTGGTCTACGTGATTAAAGTACATGTCGGGTAGAAAATGTCACGACAGGCCTGATGGAAACCTGGTCTACGTGATTAAAGTACATGTCAGGTAGAAAATGTCACGACAGGCCTGATGGAAACCTGGTCTACGTGATTACAGTACATGTCGGTTAGAAAATGTCACGACAGGCCTGATGGAAACCTGGTCTACGTGATTACAGTACATGTCGGTTAGAAAATGTCACGACAGGCCTGATGGAAACCTGGTCTACGTGATTAAAGTACATGTCGGGTAGAAAATGTCACGACAGGCCTGATGGAAACCTGGTCTACGTGATTAAAGTACATGTCAGGTAGAAAATGTCACGACAGGCCTGATGGAAACCTGGTCTACGTGATTAAAGTACATGTCAGGTAGAAAATGTCACGACAGGCCTGATGGAAACTTTGTCGGTAAACATTCCAAATGTTGCCATAACAAAATACAAAGGTGGGATATTCTTGTGTCGGTAAAATGAGAGAAATGCCGGTGGAAACACCTTTATGGGCAAACATTCATATCAAAGTAAACCTGGGAGTCACACGATGATATTATGTGGTCCTCCCACTACGACTTGGGAACGCAGGCAGTTTATTAGACTACAGATTAAATAAGTTATGATGAACTTCACAGGGTGGTGAAAGTGCACTGTGTTGAGCTTGATGCTGCTTTCAGAAAATATTGAGGGTCTTATTCTGATGACTCGATGCTTGGCTGACGTTTAACAAATTAAAATGATGTTGCTCTTTTTGTCCATAATAATCTCATCATATAGTAGGCTAAACCCACACATCTGTGAGCTGTTAGCTAGAGCCCGCATGTCAAGACCAGAGTGGGCACATTCACTATATAACACAACATGTTTAGAGAAATAAACATCAGTAGAGTTGAAAACGTGGTGGAAACACCATTTATGGGAATTTAACCACAAAAGTTATTTTATGTCCACTACATCATTAGTCTTTTATCCACAAGACAATTTGATGGAAACACTTCTCTGGTGGGCAAATGGACAATTTTATGCAGATTTGAGAATATTCACATGAAAATCTGACGCCAATTGGATGTAAACCTTTCTATAGAAACACTTTCAACTCTCCCATTCAACACACTTCCTGCTAACCATCTCTACTGCAGTCCCGTCTACAGGCTCCAACTCACTGGGCGGTTTCCCCATGAGAACAGCTCTTTACAACAGTAACCTGATCAAGCCAGGTTCAGGTAACAGATACGCCTGACAGACAGCCTGCTGGGTCTTAGCTGTTATATCCCCAGCTGTACACCCCACCTTCTTCACAGCTCTGGGAGCAGTCTGGGAACTACCAGCCAATGCTTTTAAGAAACAGGTCAGAGCAGTTCTCAATCCAAAAACACTGCCATCCGAGCCACTCTCAAAGCAAGGCCACCACTTCAATTAAACTCAAAGGCGTATCAATATCACCACTTGCCATTAACAGCTAGTTTTCAAGCCCTGCCAAGCACTTCTAGAGTGACAACACATTACAAAAGTAGATATCACTGTCAAATGTGGCATTTGTATCAACTGGCGGTATTTTCTTTGCTCTGATGAATACTACACCCATTGTGCTGCTTTTATTGTCACTTGGGATGAAGAATATCATTCATATCAATGTAGCCTCGTCTCATTCACATGAATGTACTTCAGTGTGATTGACTGTGTTCAGTGTTAAGTCCTCATCGGTTTTATTTCAAAGCACCACCCTCCCCTGGAACCTTTCAACAAGATACTAGGTTGTGATAATGGTCTTGAAATACAACTTGCTCTACCCGTATCAGACAAATGACACCCATTATAAACTAGTGCTGATGTAAAACTGGATGGCTGTCAATTGAGAGCGAATACATGTTTCCAAAATATT
Organism: Oncorhynchus nerka; assembly: GCF_034236695.1. Lineage (NCBI taxonomy): Eukaryota > Metazoa > Chordata > Actinopteri > Salmoniformes > Salmonidae > Oncorhynchus > Oncorhynchus nerka. Next base: position 64,103,280 of record NC_088397.1, on the reverse strand, counting down.
TAGGCATCCCAGGATGAGGGTACCCTAGGTGTGTGATTTAATAGCAAGACAGACATGCAACAGCACACGCACAAACCCTCGGGGCAGACAATACACATCTCCAGATTCACCTCGATGAGAGCAACTGAGGAGGAGAAATAGGCCACACGCTGACTCACAGCTCAAAGTCACCACTGAGTGTAATAAGATGGGACTCCTGGGTCTCAGATTAATGCCCTCAGTTAGGCAAGGAGCCAGTCCAGAAACAGTAACTTCTCAGGCAGCTGGGCTTCTTCTCATTCACCCACATTAGAAACCTCTCCATCCATTCATCCATCCAGTCGTGGCCAAAAGTTTAGAATGACACAAATATACATTTTCACAAAGTCTGCTGCTTCAGTTTGTATGATGGCAATTTGCATATACTACAGAATGTTATGAAGAGTGATCAGATGAATTGCAATTAATTGCAAAGTCCCTCTTTGCCATGCAAATGAACTGAATCCCCCCAAAAACATTTCCACTGCATTTCAGCCCTGCCACAAAAGGACCAGCTGATATGTCAGTGATTCTCTCGTTAACACAGGTGTGAGTGTTGACGAGGACAAGGCTGGAGATCACTCTGTCATGCTGATTGAGTTTGAATAACATGTTGTGCTTTGCACAAAAAAAGGCGTCACAGGCAAGGATATTGCTGCCAGTAAGATTGCACCTTAATCAACCATTTATCGGATCATCAAGAACTTCAAGGAGAGCGGTTCAATTGTTGTGAAGAAGGCTTCAGGGCACCCAAGAAAGTCCAGCAAGCGCCAGGAGCGTCTCCTAAAGTTGATTCAGCTGCGGGATCGGGGCACCACCAGTACAGAGCTTGCTCAGGAATGGCAGCAGGCAGGTGTGAGTGCATCTGCACGCACAGTGAGGCGAAGACTTTTGGAGGACGGCCTGGTGTCAAGAAGGGCAGCAAAGAAATCACTTCTCTCCAGGAAAAACCATCAGGGACAGACTGATATTCTGCAAAAGGTACAGGGATTGGACTGCTGAGGACTGGGGTAAAGTCATTTTCACTGATGAATGCCCTTTCCGATTGTTTGGGGCATCCGTAAAAAAGCTTGTCCGGAGAAGACAAGGTGAGCGCTACCATCAGTCCTGTGTCATGCCAACAGTAAACCATCCTGAGACCATTCATGTGTGGGGTTGCTTCTCAGCCAAGGGAGTGGGCTCATTCACAATTTTGCCTAAGAACACAGCCATGAATAAAGAATGGCACCAACACATCCTCCAAGAGCAACTTCTCCCAACCATCCAGGAACAGTTTGGTGACGAACAATGCCTTTTCCAGCATGATGGAGCACCTTGCCATAAGGCAAAAGTGATAACTAAGTGGCTTGGGGAACAAAACATCAATATTTTGGGTCCATGGCCAGGAAACTCCCCAGACCTTAATCTCATTGAGAACGTGTGGTCAATCCTCAAGAGGCAGGTGGACAAACAAAACCCCACAAATTCTGACAAACTCCAAGCATTGATTGTGCAAGAATGGGCTGCCATCAGTCAGGATGTGGTCCAGAAGTTAATTGACAGCATGCCAGGGCGGATTGTAGAGGTCTTGAAAAAGAAATATTGACTCTTTGCATCAACTTCATGTAATTATCAATAAAAGCCTTTGAGACTTATGAAATGCTTGTAATTATACTTCAGTATTCCATAGTAACATCTGACAAAAATATTTTGCTTCAGTGTCTTTAGATATTTTTGTCATACACACACACACACACACACATACATACATTACATACATACACTCACTCACCATGCTCAGGGAACCCAATCCCAGCTAGAAGAAATTAGACTTTTAAAGACTACAGCTATTAAATGATTCAATAACTTATGAAACACCAGGATGCTTAGCCAATGAGAGGAGAGGAGGAATCATCATGCATCACAGGCTATAAGAGGTGTGAGTGTGAGAGTATAAGGGCAGTTGTGGGATACTTGTGAGAGAGAAAGAGAGCGAGAGAGAGGGTATGTGCAGTGTAAGAGAGGAGGCATAAGAAGAGAAAGAGGGAGAAGTAGTGGGAGAAAGAAAGAGAGAGGTGGAGTGAATCACAGTAGTATATTTAGGGATATACTTTGTATTGTGAAAGGGAATGACTGAGATGGCCATGTGCCACTGGGTGGGGTGGTTGTTGTACTTACGAGAGGGAGAGGGTGAAGTGGAAGCGCTGGCGGAGGCCCTTGAAGGTGAGGAAGGACTGCAGGGGGAAGTTCCTGGTGGTCATCTCACAGTAGGGCTTTTCATAACTGCCAGACGGACACTCGCACTTGAATCCTCCCACCAGCAGGTTCACACAGGTGCCCCCGTTCTTACACACATCTGGGGCACAACGCCCGGAGCGGCACGACAGCTCACACCGCTTGCCTGGAGGAAGAGAGAGATGGACAGAGATGGGAGGGAGGAATAGAGAGGTGAAGAGAAAGTGAGACGAGTCAGAATTAACCCGTATCAAGGTGACAAATCAGTGCCAGCCCTGGACTGTGTGTGGGTTAAACCCATTGGTCCTCCTTTCCAGTTCAACTAGTGTCAATTCTCACCACACCACCACAGCAGTTCAATATGGGGCATGGCAAGATGCCTCCAAAACTTAGCACGAGTCGTGAGGGACAGAGGGGAAGGGAATGTGAGAGAGCGAGGGAGTCACAGAGTGCTATGGCAGGGGGAAACTGTCACTGTTATTAAGCCTCCATGCTTTGTGCAGCCCTGCGCTCACAACTTCTATTTGTCTCCAGTCTCTGGATGAGAGGCTGCAGTTGCTATGGCGAGACTGCACGCCTCTTTGCACGAGCTGGAGTTTGTGTCAGAGCCACTCAGCCGTGTGGAACACTTCCGTTGTGTGTCGTGTTACTGTACGGTCCTGTACACACCACACAGACAATATCTCTATAGACTATAGAGACACATGACTTGCGTTGTACATCCTCGCTAATCACAGGATTCTCAGTCTAAGACAATTAAGGATACCCTTTGTTTCACTACTGTTGTAGGGTGCATTCATTCCTTCATTCATGCATTTACTCATTCAACTCCAAGGCTGTTGTGGTTATTATGGATTACACGTTGACAAGATGTGAATTAAAACATGTTATCCTATGCTGACTGTACTGTTACAGTACAATCAGCAATGCACCATGGTGGGCTACACTGGCAGAAGAACAGTCACTTTGCCCTGGTGAACCATGACAATGTGTTGCCGTTTTCTTGTTGATGGCGCTTGGGAACAATTGGCTACTGCTAGTCACCCAGAAACAGAAAAAAACTATAGCTGCATGAGTCGTGTGGAATTTAATCAGCAACTCGCCTCGGGCAACGCGTTACTTCTGTCTCTTTAAACAAATGAGGGGAAGATGGGACATTGAGTCATGGCTTGATGTGGTCAAACATTGCTGCAGCCAAAACTGGGCTATTGTAGGAAAGTGGCACGCTGGGATACTAGTGTACTTCTTCTAAGGTCACCTTGGGCACTACAGTGGCCTCATTCTCTGAGAGGCTTCAACGTTAATGTTCTGTATTCTTCTCTCCAGAGTTAGAATTGCACGCCGCATCAAAAGAGAATAATATTTTTATAGTATTTATAATATTTTTAGAGCATTATTGATTCATTTACTAAGGAAACTATATGCAATCATCTTACACTCAAACTGGAAAAATTGTAGTATTCTGTCTACTCCAAAATACCTACCAGCAAAGCTAAAATTCTACTCTAGACACCTCGGTGTCTATAAAACATATAGAAGCCAGTAAGAATCAATAGTGAGCATCCAGTCTCCGTCCTGCAGACACCTGAGCCTGTTCTGTTGTTTGTTCTGTTGTCTATATGGTATCCTGAGAATAAACAGAGCCAGTGTTTTTTTTGTCAAGCATCCCTCTGGGACACCCGCCCGCCACAGGTGCAGGGTCTTGGAACAACAGCTCTGGGTTGCTAGGTGAACTGGGCCGCGTGACGATGGGAGGAGCTTGCCAGAGTCACTATTTCAGAGAATCCACCTCAATCAATTATTTAGACAGCATTTCCCCTGCTCTAGTTGCACACCTTCAGATCCCTCCCTCTCTAACTGTCTGTTTACTGCCAGCATGAATCATTAAGGCTGTCAAAATGTGCAGGGATCCTGGAGATGGTGCCGCTCGGTTTTAGGGAGGAGGAGATGCTCTGCTGTTGTGAGTCCACAAACACAATTTGCCAGCCAAATGACCAGTCTCCGTTTTAACCGTTTGAATAGCAAGAAAAATCGAACACATCTCCTCTCCTCCACTCCTGACTGCATGTGATGCCATAGAAATATAATGAACGGGAGACCCCATTCAAGTCAATGATGCATAATGAGTGGACTGTTGGCCCTATAAATTCCGCAACGTGGAGAACACAGACAGAATCACGAAATCCAGACATTAAATGAATTTCAACAATACCGACATAAAAAATGTACTGCACTTAGTAGGAAATCAAATAAATGTAATGAACTTATTAGAAAATACAGTGCCTTCAGAAAGTATTCACATCCCTTGACTTTTTCCACATTTTGTTGAGCTACAACCTAAACAGTTGGAATTTTCACTTGAAAAATACTGCACCAGACACCTTTGTCAGGGGTAAAATACTGGGACTAAGATCTCTTCGACAAAACATTTAAATGAATGAAGCATTTCTTGAGTTATCTTCGATTCATTTCATAGGAAGAGTATACTGGCTACAGCATCTCAGATAGACAAACAGTACTATTGCAGCTTGTTGTTGTTTTTTAAGGGAGTATGCGAGCTCACCCATTCGGTTTGCCGAAGCATGTGCAAGGTTTAACACTCACACAGATGGGTCTCCAGATGCCTCGTCTCCAACCACCACATATCAAAACTGAGTTGACAAGGCATTGAGATTTAAAAAAAAAAAATTGGGTTCTGTCCAGACATCCAAAACATCATTTTCTATGCAACAAAGAACAAAAAACACATCTCTTCCATAATTAATCTTCAGCTCTAACAGACTGAGGAGAGAGAGCTGCTTATCAAACAATAGCCAATTATCACGGGAGATGAGAATCACCAGTAGAATAGGCTAGTACACAGACACCATTCACAGCCCTCAGCTGCCATGTTGTGACAACAGAGTCTATGATCACTATGACTGGTTCATAGTATCGTAAAGATGTGTGTAATTGTGAAGCTGCTGCTTTTAAAATGTGTGTGAATGCGCAGGGGGATTCAACCCCGTGCTGTAAGTAACTCCCCGTGCCGAGACTCCTCTACAGACCTGGATAGGATGTTTCTGTATCTTCAGGTAACTGAAACGTATGGTCTCCTCCCCTAAATGAAACAGAATGGTAGAGTCCGAATATCGGCACAGTCTCTGCTGAAGGCATAGAGGAAGGGAGTTAAGAGAACTCAACACTGGGTCGACACACTCAACAGGGCTTATTTAACAGCAAACATACTGTGAGTCTGCTGCGAGGATACACTTGACATGTACACTGAGTGTACAGAACATTAAAGACACCCTCCTAATATTGAGTTGGATTTAAAAAGGTGACCTCAATAAGGGATCAGCTTTCACCTGGATTCACCTGGTCAGTCTGTCATGGAAAGAGCAGGTGTCCTTAATGTTTTGTACACTCAGTATAAATCAGGTCCATGCAGAAAACTATTCTATATCTCATCCACTGATTCCACTCACTAGTAGTGAAGGTGACAGAGTGGCATAATTGTGATCCCACTGGTCAAACCCAGGTGGGATCATAGCCCAGGTGATGCACCTGGACCAGACAACAGGCTAACATGAGGCAAGAATGACGGGGCTTCTTTTAACAACTACCTAGATCAGAGGTGAGGGACTAAAACAGAGACATTCTGTGGGATGCATTGAATAAAGCACAAAACACAATCTATGATCACAATCCGATTGCTGCCCATTCAGAGCCTGCAGCAGCCATCGGGGTCATTTTGAAACGTTTCCATGAGGCATTCCTACATGCTTTGATCTTTGAGTTGATTAATACGACTTCAAACGTGGAATTATAAAGCTCTCAGCATGTTTGTACTGTTGGCTACAGAGTAGGTACACAACATACAAAATTTATTGATCAAAGAAAAACAGTATGCCACAACAGCCTTGTTCTGTGGAGCCTCTTTTCATGTGGGGCAGAGTGTTTCATATGGGGCAGAGTGTGTTTAGCAATACACTATATATTCAAAAGTATGTGGACACCCCTTCAAATGAGTGGATTCAGCTATTTCAGCCACACCCGTTGCTGACAAGTGTGTAAAATCGAGCACACAGCCATGCAATCTCCATAGACAAACATTGGTAGTAGAATGGCCTTACTGAAGAGCTCTGTGACTTTCAACGTGGCACCATCATAGGATGCCACCTTTCCAAAAAGATAGTTTGTCAAATTTCTACCCTGCTAGAGTTGCCCCGGTCAACTGAAAGTGCTGTTATTGTGAAGTGGAAATGTCTAGAAGTTGAAGAGATGGAGATAAAACTGTCCAGTTTGAGTGTTTCTTGCAGCTCTTTCAGGTCGCTAGCTGCAGCAAACTAAAAAGAGGAGCGACGCAGGGATGTGTGTGCTTTGGGGACATTTAACAGAATGTGACTGGCAGAACGGGTGTTGTATGTGGAGGATGAGGGCTGCAGTAGATATCTCAGATAGGGGGGAGTGAGGCCTAAGAGGGTTTATAAATAAGCATCAACCAGTGGGTCCTGCGACTGGATGACCAGTTTGCAGAGGAGTATAGAGTGCAGTGATGTGTCCCACAAGGAGCATTGGTGGTAAATCTGATGTGCGTATGGTAAAGAACGTCTAGCCACTGGAGAGCACCCTTACCTGCCCATCTATAAATTACATCTCCGTAATCTAGCATGGGTAAGATGGTCATCTGAATCACTGTTAGTTTGGCAGCTGGGGTGAAAGAGGAGCGATTACGATAGAGGAAACCACATCTAGATTTAACCTTAGCCTGCATATTTGATATGTGCTGAAAGAATGACAGTGTACAGTTGAGCCATACTTCCAAGTACAATGTATGAGGTGATTACCTCAAGCTCTAAACTCTCAGAAGTAGTAACCACATGACCTTTGTTTTGGAGGTGTCCAGAACAAGGTTAAGGGCAGAGAAAGCTTGTTGGACACTAAGAAAGCTTTGTTCTAGAGCGTTTAACACAAAATCCGGGGAGGGGCCAGTTTAGTATAAGACCATAATCTGCATATAAAATGTATGAGAGAGCTTTCCACTGCCAGAGCTATGTTGTTGATGTAAATTGAGAGGTGCGTGGGGCCTAGGATCGAGCCTTGGGGTACTCCCTTGGTGACAGGCAGTGGCTAAGACAGCAGATGTTCAGACTTTATACACTGCACTCTTTGAGGTAGTTTGCAAACCAAGCTAAAGACTTCTCAGGGACACCAATACTCATGAGCCGGCCCACAATAACAGAATGATCTACCATATCAAAAGCTTTGGCCAAGTCAATAAAAATAGCAGCACAACATTGCTTAGAATCAAGGGCAATTGTGACATCATTGAGGACCTTTAAGGTTGCAGTGACACATCCATAACCTGAGCAGAAACCAGATTGCATATCAGAGAGAATACTGTTGACATCAAGAAAGCCAGTCAGTTGATTATTGACAAGTTGACACTTTTGAAAAACAAGGCAAAATAGAAATTGGCCTATAACAGTTAGGATCAGCTTGATCTCCCCATTTAAATAAAGGACGCACCGTGGCTGCCTTCCAAGCAATAGGAACCTTCCCAGAGAGGAGAGACAGGTTAAAACGGTCAGAGATAGGCTTGGCGATGATCGGGCTACAACCTTAAAGAAGAAATGGTCTAAACCATCTGACCTAGATGTTTTTTGGGGGTCAAGTTTAGGGAGCTCCTTTTGCACCTCGGACTCAGTGACCACCGGCAGAGAGTAACTTTGTAGCGGGGCAGGGGGAAAAGAGGGAAGAGCATCGCTAGTCGCATTAGAAGGGCTGGGAGATGAGGAAATGTTGGACGGGCAAGGAGGCATGGCTGAGTCAAATAGGAATCCTGACTTAATGAAGTTTGGATTAAAGAGCTCAGCCATGTGCTCCTTGTCAGTAACAACCACATCATCAACATTAAGGGACATGTGAGGAGTAGGGTTTATTCTCCATTTCTTTAAGTGTTTTCCAGAACTCTTGGGGTTAGACCCACAGAGAGAGAACTGCTCCTTAAAGTAACTAACTTTGGCCTTCCGGATAGCCTGATTGCACTTATTTCTCATTTGCCTGAATGAGAGCCAGTCAGCCTGAGTATGCGTGTGCCAAGCCTTTCACCAAATGGAAATCTTGAGGTGGAGTAACTCTGCCAAACATTTAACCTTTATTTAACCAGGTAAGTTATTGAGAACACATTCTCTTTTACAATAACGACCTGTTTGTATGCGATAGTGATGCACGGGTCGGCTGTTTGTTCACCCGCACCCAACCACAATTGCTAATAACCCATCCGTAACTGCCGGACTATGAGGCCCGCACCCGATAGGCATATGTTGTTTCGGCATATCATTTCCGGCATCTTTGTAAGCTATTTCTTAGTCAAGATGCAGCTTCTCTTCTGTCATTACTTATTGCCCCTTTCACCAGAATAACATCATAAATTGATAGTATGAACCCTTCAATCTAGCTGACATAGGTCAAATTTGTTTTCCTTTCCTCTTCCATTTCTGTTCCTCTCAAGCAGCAAATATGTTTAGGGACCACAGAGAAAATGCAATATTAACATCAGTTTGACCGGTTATAAGGAAATTTAAAAATCTGTTAAAACGACCCAACATGTTTTTGATACTCAGTACTTTGTTGAAGCACCTTTGGTTGTGATTACAGCATTTTCTTGGGTATGATGCTACAAGCTTGGCACACCTGTATTTGGAGAGTTTCTCCCATTCTTCTCTGCAGATCCTCTCAAGCTCTGTCAGGTTGGATTGGGAGCGTCGCTGCACAGCTATTTTCAGGTTTCTCCAGAGATGTTTGATCGGGTTCAAGTCCAGGCTATGGCTGGGCCACTGAAGGACATTCAAAGACTTGTCCCGAAGCCACTCCTGCGTTGTCTTGGCTGTGTGCTTAGGGTCGTTGTCCTGTTGGAAGGTGAACCTTCGCCCCAGTCTGAGGTCCTGAGTGCTCTGGAGAAGGTTTTCATAAAGGATCTCTGTACTTTGCTCTGTTCATCTTTCCCTCGATCCTGACTAGTCTCCCAGTCCCTGCTGCTGAAAAACATCCCCATAGCATGATTCTTCCACCACCATACTTCACAGTAGAGATGGTATAGGCCAGGTGATGAGTGGTGCCTGGTTTCCTCCAGACGTGACGCTTGCAATTCAGGCCAAAGATTTCGATCTTGATTTTATCAGACCAGAGAATCTTGTTTCTCATGGTCAGAGTCCTTAAGGTGCCTTTTGGCACACGCCAAGCGGGCTGTCATGTTCCTTTTTACTGAGGAGTGGCTTGCGTCTGGCCACTCTACCATAAAGGCCTGATTGGTGGAGTGCTGCAGATATGGTTGTCCTTCTGGAAAGTTCTCCAATCTCTACAGAGGAACTCTGGAGCCCTGTCAGAGTGACCATTGGGTTATTGATCAACCTCTCTGACCAAGACCCTTCTCCCCCGATTGCTCAGTTTGGCCAGGCGGCCAGCTCTAGAAAGAGTTTTGGTGGTTCCAAACTTATTCTATTTAAGAATGATGGAGGCCACTGTGTTCTTGGGGACTTTCAATACTGCAGACATTTTTTTTGTACCCTTCCTCAGATCTGTGCCTCGAAACAATCCTGTCTCAGAAATATATGGACAATTCCTTCTACCTCGTGGATTGGTTTTTGCTCTGACATGCACTGTCATCTGTGGGACCTTATATACAGAGGTGTGTGCCTTTCCAAATCATGCCCAATCAATTGAATGTATCATAGGTGGACTCCAATCAAGTTGTAGAAACATCTCAAGGATGATAAATGGAAATAGGATGCACTTGAGCACAATTTTGAGTCTCATAGTAAAGGGTCTGAATACTAATGTAAATAAGGTATATATATTAACATTTTTCTAAAAACATGTTTTCGCTTTGTCATTATGGGGTAGTGTGTAGATTGATGGATAAGGCTATAAAGTATCAAAATGTGGAAAAAGTCAAAGGATCTGAATACTTTCCGAATGCACTGTATAACAGCGATGCCTTCTGCAAGAAACAAGCTGTAAGATACCAGGGAAAGACTCCGATCCACATGGGAATATTGTTTAGCTTTTTTGATATTCAGAGGCTGAGCTACAACCTTCTATAGTTGAGGAGATAATGTTTTATACTTTGCTTTGGAAGTAAACTAATTCCCTAACGACAGATACAACTAATGAAAGGCGGTGGCCCGTTCCTGTAGGTTCATGCTCTACAACATCCGCAGAGTACGACCCTGCCTCACACAGGAAGCGGCGCAGGTCCTAATCCAGGCACTTGTCATCTCCGTCTGGATTACTGCAACTCGCTGTTGGCTGGGCTCCCTGCCTGTGCCATTAAACCCCTACAACTCATCCAGAACGCCGCAGCCCGTCTGGTGTTCAACCTTCCCAAGTTCTCTCACGTCACCCCGCTCCTCCGCTCTCTCCACTGGCTTCCAGTTGAAGCTCGCATCCGCTACAAGACCATGGTGCTTGCCTATGGAGCTGTGAGGGGAACGGCACCTCAGTACCTCCAGGCTCTTATCAGGCCCTACACCCAAACAAGGGCACTGCGTTCATCCACCTCTGGCCTGCTCGCCTCCTTACCACTGAGGAAGTACAGTTCCCGCTCAGCCCAGTCAAAACTGTTCGCTGCTCTGGCCCCCCAATGGTGGAACAAACTCCCTCACGACGCCAGGACAGCGGAGTCAATCACCACCTTCCGGAGACACCTGAAACCCCACCTCTTTAAGGAATACCTAGGATAGGATAAAGTAATCCCTCTCACCCCCCTTAAAAGATTTAGATGCACTACTGTTCCACTGGATGTCATAAGGTGAATGCACCAATTTGTAAGTCGCTCTGGATAAGAGCGTCTGCTAAATGACTTAAATGTAAATGTAATGAAAGAATAACCTCAATGTAGGCTATAGATATGAATTGCACAAGAATGATACATTTATGTTTTAATGATGTATTATTTTCTCTTTATTTAATCCGCTTGATCCCCACTCTCCTATCATTCACACAATATTTCATGACCCTAAACCCACCTACGGGGACTGCGGGTTATGAGTTAACCCGCGCATCATTAGAATGCAAGTGTTTTCTGTCCATTTGTTCTGTTTCCAGACAGTCAGCCAGACTTAGTCATTCGCTCTGCCCTTCACAACGTGAGTAAAATGGATGGCTGCTCTGCTCTGTTATTTTTCTCGCTTCCATCATACTGCCATCTGGACCCGCCCACGGAACCCAACACACACACACACACACACACACTTGGAGCAGGCAATTCAGCATCTACACATACACACACTCCCTCTGACTCACACACACCCAAACACAACACCCTCAAACACGCACACCAGCCAATTGAGCCCACACACACTCTCGGCACAGCGGGACAGTGTCAAATCCAACTGTCAGTCATGTTGAACAGCAGGAGCTGTGGATTCCATCCAGGACAAACCCATCAACCCAGCCCTGTCTTTGAGAGGAGACAGGTTGACTGCTCTCTCAGCCTTGTTTCAGCAAATATTAGAGCAAGCCTGAAAGCGTGATACATACATCATAATTCATCAGCTAACACAAGTGTACTGTATGTCTGGATCATATTAATAGTCCTATTACTCGGCAGGCAGGCCCAGTAGATTGAGTTGAACTGAGCTGGGCCGTACAGGCCGTACAGTCCTGATCTAAGTGCAATTGACGAGGATCCCTCTGCTCCTCCTACACCCGACTCACAAGACACACACCACGAACCATCGTCCTCCACAGTTCAGTTTTCACACATCCACAGCGGTACATGAGAAAGAATGGTGCTCAACTTGAACCTCAGTGACTAAGCCTACACAATCAATCACTCACTAGCACTCACTAGCACAACATATTATGGTCACCCACACTCTTTGCTGCCAATGACTGGAACGAATTGCAAAAAAATGGCTGAAGTTGGAGACTTATATTTCCCTCACTAACTTTAAGCATCAGCTATCTGAGCAGCTCACCGATCGCTGCAGCTGTACACAGCCCATCTGTAAATAGCCCATCCAACTACCTACCTCATCCCCATATTGTTTTTATTTACTTTTTCTTTTGCACATCTATCACTCCAGTGTTAATTTGCTAAACTGTAATTACTTCGCTACTATGGTCTATTTATGCCATTTGCACACACTGTATATAGATTTTTCTATTGTGTTATTGACTGTAGTTTTGTTAATTCCATGTGTAACTCTGTGTTGTTGTTTTTTGTTGCACTGCTTTGCTTTATCTTGGCCAGGTCGCAGTTGTAAATGAGAACTTGTTCTCAACTGGCCTACCTGGTTAAATAAAGGTGAAATAAATTAAATGAAATATTAAAAAGGATACCAGAAAAGATGAATCCATCTTTATAGAAAGGAGCGAGAATCCAACCACATTTCATGCTTTTATCTAACTAGAGCAGCAGTTAACTTCAAAGAACATACTGTATGTAGCATAGGGAGAGAGCAGGGCTCGGGTGAAATTAAATTAACTCTCATTCAACCCCACAACCCTTTGATAAACAGAGGGCAAAGACTCTGGTATTTGCTCATATTAGCATATTAGCATATGTTCATTCCCTTCCCTCTCATTTTACAACTCTCACCTTAAGCAGAGAGAAAGCAGATCCTCTGATATTTTCAGGATATGACAATATTTAGCACAGTGTATGCATAATCTTTCATCCCTAAATGTGCTTTAAGTGTAAAAAAAAGACTTTAAAAGTGAACCCATTTGAGATGGGGACTGAGATAGTAATGAATAACAGAGTACTGCCATCTTCAAAGACGGAATCTTTTAAAAGTTCTTCCTTTCCACCATTCCTCAGAGCCCACCGCCTTTACACAGTATGTTTAGTTACATTTGATCCATCCCAGCTATGTTTTACCAGGGGGCATTGTTACAGGCAGGAGACGTTCTCCCTCTTTCAATCTGTAGCCATCCATAATTCAGCACCTCCTTCCATTATTCCTCTCAGAGCTACTCTGCTGCTGACCGGCCAAATTGCTATTGTTTTCCCCATTCAGAGACACTCATCACTGTAATGCTATAAGATGGACCCCAGAAAGGCAATACCACACTCTGGTGCACCATGGACCTGGCTATTCAAGACAGAATGTGATGGTGATCCAGACTTCCTCCCACACACACTTCCTTTATACAAGTTCATAATCTCTCATTGATCCCTGCCGGATTGAGATGTATGTTGTCTTTTTTACTTGTCAACTCACACACAGACTGTCCTTTTCATTCTCTCAGACAGACAATGGGGAAGGGTAGGAAGCGTGAACAGTTAACAGACTGGCTCATGTTTAATGTAGTTCCGCTTCATTGGTCCAGGGATGATTCAAATCAATAAGTCACCGCGCTGCATTTGTCCAGCTGAACGGGTGTCATCACTGTATAGGCCCTTAGCCAGGCTGTAGACCGGAGAGTAGGACGGAATGAATGAATTCAATCATTCATTAACAAGATTGATTACATACATAGAATTTCCAATGGGACATTAGACATTAAAATGTACTTTATGGCCACTTAGTGAGAATATGAAACAACATTATTCTTGCCGTTGTGTCTGACGGTTATGAGGCTATTCACTATAAATACAGGACATGCTGCAAACACATCCAAATCATCTTTTGGGTTTTTATAATGGTTTGCTTTTTGTGACACTTACGTCAGTTACGAAGTGAAATATCTTAATTTATAATTCAACATCAAATCAAGAGAGAGAGGTCATTTACCTGTATAGTCATCGAGGCACTCGCAGGTGTAGCCTCCCTCTCTGCTGCGACACAGGCCGTGGGTTCCACAGGGTTTGGAGTAGCACAGGTCGATCTCTGTCTCGCAGTAGTCTCCTGTGAAGCCCGTGGGGCAGCGGCAGCGCAGCCCGGCGATGGGGTGGATGGGTCGGAAAAGGATGGTGTCGGACGCCACGAATGGCGCCAGGCTGTCAAACTTCAGCACGGACACACACTTCATGTAGTTCTCACAGGGCTCTCTCAGGCAGATGTTGTCATCGAAGGGCAGCACCTGCTGGGAGGAGATGTGGGCCAGCAGACTGCGGTTCAGGTACAACCTCTCCTGTAGCTCCTCAGAACCAAAGTACTCTGCCGCTCCATTGGCCCCTGCTGTCCCTCTGTCCACTCTTCCGTCCCCCCGGGACCCCTCCCCCCCCCCACGCGGGCCCTCCCTGGGCACGGCTACAGACAGGCTGACATTGAGGATCCGGGCGCTGACGTCTGTGTCATCCTGGATGTTGAACACTACGACGTCCTCGCGGTCTGCTGACAGCACGCAGGCCACGCCCTCCAAGAACTGGGCCAATAGCAGGGACAGGAAGTGCTCCTGGGAGGTGTTGGCCAATCGCAGCGTGATGCTGTTGGAGAGCATTTCGTCTGTGATGATGGTGACCTGGAGCAGACACTGGGCCGACACGGAGTGGATCCCATCTGACAGGAGAGGAAGAGGAGAGACGCAGGGGACACAGTATTAATGCTTCAAAATCTGGATTTACATCACAAACATTACTTACAGTGCCTTCAGAAAGTTCTCACAACCCTTGACATTTTTTAAATTTTAAATGGATTCAATTGAGATTTTTTTGTCACACCACACACACACACGTCAAAGTGGAATTATGTATTTCAACATTTTTACAAATTAATTTAAAGAATGAAAAGCTGAAACGTCTTGAGTCAATAAGTATTCAACCCCTTTGGTATGGCAAGCCTAAATAAGTTTAAATAAGCTTAATAAGTCACATAAGTTGCATGGACTGTGTGCAATAAGTGATGCAGCCACCACAGAGTTAAACGAAGCAAGACTGTACAGAATGCAAATATTCCAGAACATGCATCCTGTTTGCAACAAGGCACTAAAGTAATACTGCAAAAAAAACATGACAAAGCAATTAACATTTTGTCCTGAATACAACATGTTATGTTTGGTGCAAATCCGATACAACACACTACTGAGGACCACTCTCCATATTTTCAAGTTGCATCATGTTATGGGTATGCTTGTAATAATGGGTATGGTTATGCTTGTAATAAATGGAATGGAGCTAAGCACAGGAAAAGTCCTAGAGGAAAACCTGGTTCAGTCTGCTTTCCACCAGACACTGGGAGATAAACATATCTTTCAGCAGGACAATAATCTAAAACACACAAGGTCAAATATACACCGAATGTTCCCCAAGTGGCCGAGATACAGTTGACTTAAATCTACTTGAAAATCTATGGCAAGACCAGAAAATGGTTGTCTAGCAATGATCAGCAATCAATGACAGAACCTGAAGAATTATGAAAATAATAAAAATGGGCAAATGTTGCACAATCCAGGTGTGGAAAGCTCTTAGAGACTTCGCCAGAAAGACTCACAGCTGTAATCGCTGCCAAAGGTGCTTCTACAAAGTATTGACTCAGGGGTGTGAGATATTTCTGTATTTCATTTTCAATACATTTGCAAACATGTTTTCACTGTTATTATGGGGTAATGTGTGTAAATGGGTGTTATTCTTTTTTTAATCAATTTTGAAATTCAGGCTGTAACAACAACATGTGGAATAAATCAATGGGTATGAATACTCTCTGAAGGCACTATGAATACTCTCTGAAGGCACTATGAATACTCTCTGAAGGCACTATGAATACTTTCTGAAGGCACTATGAATACTCTCTGAAGGCACTATGAATACTCTCTGAAGGCACTATGAATACTCTGAAGGCACTATGAATACTCTCTGAAGGCACTATGACTACTATGACTCTCTGAAGGCACTATGAATACTCTCTGAAGGCACTATGAATACTCTCTGAAGGCACTATGACTACTCTCTGAAGGCACTATGAATACTCTCTGAAGGCACTATGAATACTCTCTGAAGGCACTATGAATACTCTCTGAAGGCACTATGAATACTCTCTGAAGGCACTATGACTACTCTCTGAAGGCACTATGAATACTCTCTGAAGGCACTATGAATACTCTCTGAAGGCATAATGAATACTTTCTGAAGGCACTATGAATACTTTCTGAAGGCACTATGAATACTCTCTGAAGGCACTATGAATACTTTCTGAAGGCACTACGAATACTCTCTGAAGGCACTACGAATACTCTCTGAAGGCACTATGACTACTCTCTGAAGGCACTATGAATACTTTCCGAAGGCACTATGAATACTCTCCGAAGGCACTATGAATACTTTCTGAAGGCACTATGAATACTTTCTGAAGGCACTATGAATACTTTCTGAAGGTACTATGAATACTCTCTGAAGGCACTATGAATACTCTCTGAAGGCACTATGAATACTCTCTGAAGGCACTATGAATACTCTCTGAAGGCACTATGAATACTCTCTGAAGGCACTATGAATACTCTCTGAAGGCACTATGAATACTCTCTGAAGGCACTATGAATACTCTCTGAGGGCACTATGAATACTCTCTGAAGGCACTATGAATACTTTCTGAAGGCACTATATGTCTACTCATAACCCCGTAATGAAAGACAACATTTCACAATAACATAGTGCCTAGAATTCTCCTTGACTGATCACCATTCTCTAGTAGCTACCCTTTATACATGTATTCCCAATGCAGACATCCATCTCCCTGTATCCAAAGGGTTAATAAGAAGACGAGGCTGCATAGTTGTCTGCATAATGAGCTATACACATCTGAAGTGTAATTTCCCTTCACATACAATGACAGCTCATCCTACTCTAGACTTTACTACTGTTGTTTAAAACATCATGGAAATCCATGATCAATTCTTCCCATGGCCATGCATTCATTACCTTACATACGTCAAACCACATTGAGTGATTCTTTTAGTAAGCTGATTTGCAAAACTCATTCCTCTTACTGAAAACCACACTGGCAACACAGGGGAAAAGTGCTCATCAGCAAACAGCTTGAGAGGTTCTGGCTGGGACACTCAAATGACTGCCCAGCGAAGAGTGAAATTATAATGAAAAGAACCCATACAGACTCATCAGAAATAACAAGAAACAGAAAAGTGGAGTAACAGCTTTGAAAACAGACATGGGCTGAACCTGAACCATATCCCAGTTAGCCATAACCTAGATCTCCATTAAAAATAGATGCCTTCAGTCTGCAAATATATTCAAAGAGCAGAACGACATACAGTGCCTTCAGAAACTATTCATACCCCTTGACTTGTTCCACTTTTTGTTTCGTTACAGCCGGAACTCAAAATGGATTAAATAGATTTATTTCTCACCCAGCTACACACAATAGCCCATAATGATAAAGTGAAAACATGAAATCTATTGAAAATGAAATACAGAAATCTCATTTACATAAGTATTCACTCCCAAGTCAATACTTTGTAGAAGCAGCGTTGGCAGAGATTACAGCTGTGAGTCTTTCTGGAAGAATCTCTAAGCTCTGTCCACACCTGGATTGTACAACATTTGCCCATTATTCTTTTCAAAATTCTTCAAGCTCTGTCAAATTGGATTTTGATCATTACTAGACAACCATTTTCAGGTCTTGCCATAGATTTTCAATTATTTTTGAGCAAAAACTATAACTCGGCCACTCAGGAACATTCACAGTTTTCTTGGTAAGCAACTCCAGTGTAAATTTGGCCTTGTATTTTAGGTTATTGTCCTGCTGAAAGGTGAATGCATCTCCCAGTGTTTGTTGCAAAGCAGACCAGGTTTTCCCCTAACGTTTTGCCTGATTTTGCCTAGCTCCGTTCCGTTTATTTTTTTATCCTGAAATACTCCCGTCTTTAATGATTACAAGCATATAACATGATGCAGCCACCACTATGCTTGAAAATATGGAGTGGTACTCAGTAATGTGTTGTAATTGACCCAAGCGTAACACTTTGTATTCAGGACAAAGGCTAATTGCTTTGTCACATTTTTTGCAGTATTACTTTAGTGCCTTGTTGCAAAGAGGATGCATGTTTTGGAATATTTTTATTATGTACAGTCTTCCTTCTTTTCACTCTCTCAATGTTAGTATTGTGGAGTAACTACAATGTTGACCCATCCTCAGTTTTCTCCTATCACAGCCATTAAACTCCAACTGTTACAAGGGCGTTTTTATGGACACCTGATCCTAGACTATATTGAAAAAGATTAAACCTGATGCTAGACTAAATTGCACTTTTAAACTGGACTAACATACATTGTTTAAAATAATAGTTTGACTTGCCCTAGTCTAGATTTTAAAAGTCAGATTTTCAGACAGAGGTTATATTTCATCTAGATCTAATTGAAAGGTTGAATAAAACCTGGCCAGAGGCAGGTTTAACTTCAGATTAATGACTGTTGGCTCCCAGGTTGACCTTGGCAATGGAGGAAAATTGATAACCTGGACTATTTCAATGATGATCAAAGTGCACCACCAAGGCCAGACAGAAGGGATAACTAATGTGCTTTTGATTTGTTTTCCTCCTTTACCGTTATCTTTAACAAGCACTTTCAACCTTCTCATGTATCGTCGGTCGCAGAGGACTTTGTAGCTGTTTCCTGTAACAGGACATAGCAGTTTCTTGTAACAACAAGTGCTCTTTTTGTTTAGTATGTTTATGTTTCTTTTTAGACAGGGTTAACCCCCTGATGAAATCATGTTCTCTATGTAAATAGAAAATGCAGCTGACATTTGTTTGCTTGAGCCAATCATTTCACCCAACTCTTTTCGGGGAAGGGCCATCCCTTCAAGTACGGATCACCTTGACGTAATTTGTCATCTGGAACCTTCCTTATCCACAAAGTCTGCAATGCTATAGGTGAACTGAAAGACAATTACATAAAGTTCCCTGGTGCTGCTGCCCAAGCCAACTACAAGGTAGAGTTCGATGAATATTGGAACTTCCCTGGAGTCATTGGCTGTATAGATGGATGTCATATTCCCATCAACTGTTACTCTACAGCAGATGCTGAGGAGAACAGGAATCTTAAAAACTGGTTCTCAATAAATGTACAAAGTGTGTCCACTCCCAATTTGCAGTTCTTCAACGTTGTTGCACGTTGGAAAGGTGCAACTCATGACTCAAGGATTTTCAAAAACTCCTCTTTGTATGTTCAGCTTGAAGGAGGACAACATAGTGGAATCATACTTGGTTAGTGTTGGTATGCACAGACCAACTTCTTGTTCACCCCTTATCTTCATGCAATAGGACCTGAGCAACAAAGGTACAACCAAGCTCATACCCGCACCAGAGGTGGAGCGCATGTTTGGAAGAGTTGTTTCCAATGTCTCAGAAACACACTGCGCTTTCAACCAGGAAGATGCTGCATTGTTATAATAGCAACAGCAGTGATTCACAATTACCTCAAACAGCATAGCTGCCCAGATCCTCACATTGAAACATGAGGATGACCCAGATGTTCCCAAGGTTGAAGCAGACAGTAACAGAAGTGGACAAGCCTGCAGAGATTATTTTACTATGCAGTCCTTCTCACAACAAAGATAGCTCAAGTGATTGAAGCAAACAATAGCCATGGCTTTTAATTCATAAATGGAAATAAAATCGGGACCCCGAACTGGTGCTGGTTCGAGATTAACATTGGTGTTGCTTCATGTTTCTCTCCTCCTTCATAGACAACTCAACATCAAGGATGTGCATCAACAGATCATGCTCTTCTTTTAAATACATTAGTTTGCACCCATGAAATTCCATGGCCAGGTTCTCATGCATGCTCAGCCTCCGTCACTAACCCGGCAGGAGGACAAAGACAATCTTTCCTCCTGGCTGCAGCAGTGGTCCCCTCCAAAGTGATCATCTGCCTATAGAAAATGATTATGTTGCTGCATTAAATAACATGATTTCTTCAAGAGTTGACTTCATTAAATTTTTTTATGGGAGTGCAAGAGTTGACTGACAACATGACATATTCCCTGCATTACGGGGATGGCACATCCTGAGTGAATCCAACCAAATGAGGATTGGAACGGTCCCCCACCTGAAGTGTCCAATATGTCACCCCTTCCAGGGGTTGCTGGCTGTCAATGATCCAGGTCAACAAGTCCCCCAGCTCATCTGTCTAAGGTCTTACCAGTCTTAAAACGCTCCCTACGAGCAACATCATATGTCTAAATTGACTTGCAGGTTTTTCCACAGGACCTTAGAAAGACAAGACAAAATAGAAATTATATTAGTTATTATTTATGATGTTATTTGTGTAACATTTCTGTTAAACAAATACATTTAGGCTCCACTGTGTTGTGTTACTCAAGAAAAATAACATTTCAAAGTGACTGATTTGAAAAAGTGTGCCAACCAATACAGTATCTTACCAGAAGTTGTTGTAGATTCCTTTGGTTTACTTTTCATTTCAGTTGAATTCATTACAAATGGAAGTCCAGGCATTCTTTTTCTTGTTTTCTGTTGATGAATCATGCTCTGTTCTTCATAATTGGATGATTTGACACAATTCGCTTCAAGAGTTTTTTTTCAATGTCACTGAAATGATTCTATCTTCGTCCCTTTGCTTGGTTTAGGTGACTCCAATTCCACACAATGTTTATGTATTAGTGTCCCACCCCTGGTTTTTCAAGCATCCTTAGTTCAGCACTAAGTGCACATCGTTAATCTAATCAGACTTCACAAAGATGAACTGGTTAGTCCTTACCTTAGTCTAGGACTCCTTAGTCTAGAACTAATTCATCTGAAGTTAAGCAACGTCTTAAATAGCCATTTAAAAATAATTGGGATTAATTTAATTAGAATTTGCCTAGTCCTGACTAATTAAAACTCTGTACGTGAAACCACCCCTTAAAAAGTCACCATTGGCCTCATGGTGAAATCACTAAGCAGTTTCCTTCCTCCCCGGCAACGGAGTTTAGAAGGCTGGTTGTATCTTTGTAGTGACTGGGTGTGTTTATACACCATCCAACGTTTCATTAAAGGTCTACTTTTTGTATTTTTACCCATCTACCAATAGGTGCCCTTCTTTGCGAGGCACTGGAAAACCTCTCTGGGCATTGCTGTTGAATCTGTGTTTGAAATCTATTGCTCGACTGAGGGACCTTACAGATAATTGTATGTGTGGGGTACAGAGATGAGGTAGTCAATCAACAATCATGTAAAACACCATCATTCCACACAGAGTGAGTCCACGCAACTTATGTGACTTGTTGAGAAAACCTTTACTCCTGAACTTATTTAGGCTTACCATAACAAAGGGGTTGAATAACTAGACTTAAGACATTTCAGCTTTATATTTTTTATTCATATGTAAACATTTCAAAAAACATAATTCCACTTTGACATTATGGGGTAATGGGGTCAGTGACAATTTTAAAATTTTTATTCCATTTTAAATTCAGGCGGTAAAAACAAAATGTGGAAAATGTCAAGGGGTGCGAATAGTTTCTGAAGGCACTGTAATGTATCCTGTTGTTCAGATCTCCCTGACAACATGAGTTCAGGGATCATAAGTTACAGACAGACAATCAGGCCCTCTCCGATATCATCCAACCAGACATTTGTAAGGATCTGTTAGTAGACAATAAATTAATACAAAGTATTAGTGGTGTTAATGATGTTCTCTTTTACAGGGGAATCCTGTCTCCATCTGTCTGGATCTCTTTACAGTTTATTACTACCATATTTGGTTTGTGAAAATCAAATCAATAAAGTTGTCAAAGAAAAGAACAAACCAATCCTATTCCTTCCTCAGTTCTACATTCTATATGCAGCAGTGTGTTTAAGGTCACCAGAGGTTCTATTTGTAGCATGTCGTCTCATCTCTGGCTTGCAGGCACAAAACACACCTAATCAAATCAAACCTGTCATGAAAACAAGTCCCAGTCTCTTCCCCCTTGATAGTAATCAATAGTCTCTTTGTCTGGGGGCTCTGGATATGGGCCAGGGAACAGAACCTCTCAGCTTAGCTCTGGTGGAGGAGGAAACTCAACCAACCAACCACACAGACAAACAAACAGCCAGCAGCACTGTGGAAGCTACCAGATCCCAGGCTGGCACAAGGCATGTTTAAACACCCGGCGCCACAATGACAGCGAGTGGGAAGAGTGAGAGAGACCAGTAGAGAAGTGAGGAGCAGAAAGCAAGGAAAACTGAGCAGCATGTTTGACAGGGCTTAAATCTTTCTGCTCCCAGTCAAGCCACTGCAGCACTGGAACCCTACAGGCCCAGAGCAGAGGGAACAGGAGCTGGAGGGAGCAGAGGGAACAGGAGCTGGAGGGAGCAGAGGGAACAGGAGCTGGAGGGAGCAGAGGGAACAGGAGCTGGAGGGAGCAGAGGGAACAGGAGCTGGAGGGAGCAGAGGGAACAGGAGCTGGAGGGAGCAGAGGGAACAGGAGCTGGATGGAACAGGAGCTGGAGGGAACAGGAGCTGGAGGGAACAGGAGCTGGGGGGAGCAGAGGGAACAGGAGCTGGGGGGAGCAGAGGGAACAGGAGCTGGAGGGAACAGGAGCTGGAGGGAGCAGAGGGAACAGGAGCTGGAGGGAACAGAGGGAACAGGAGCTGGAGGGAACAGGAGCTGGAGGGAGCAGATGGAACAGGAGCTGGAGGGAACAGAGGGAACAGGAGCTGGAGGGAGCAGAGGGAACAGGAGCTGGAGGGAACAGAGGGAACAGGAGCTGGAGGGAACAGGAGCTGGAGGGAGCAGAGGGAACAGGAGCTGGAGGGAGCAGAGGGAACAGGAGCTGGAGGGAGCAGAGGGAACAGGAGCTGGAGGGAGCAGAGGGAACAGGAGCTGGAGAGAGCAGAGGGAACAGGAGCTGGAGGGAACAGGAGCTGGAGGGAGCAGAGGGAACAGGAGCTGGAGGGAGCAGAGGGAACAGGATCTGGAGGGAGCAGAGGGAACAGGATCTGGAGGGAGCAGAGGGAACAGGATCTGGAGGGAGCAGATGGAACAGGATCTGGAGGGAGCAGATGGAACAGGAGCTGGAGGGAGCAGATGGAACAGGAGCTGGAGGGAGCAGAGGGAACAGGAGCTGGAGGGAGCAGAGGGAACAGGATCTGGAGGGAGCAGGATATGGAGGGAGCAGATGGAACAGGAGCAGAGGGAACAGGAGCTGGAGGGAGCAAAGGGAACAGGAGCTGGAGGGAGCAGAGGGAACAGGAGCTGGAGGGAGCAGAGGGAGCAGGAGCAGAGGGAACAGGAGCTGGAGGGAGGAGAGGGAACAGGAGCTGGAGGGAGCAGAGGGAACAGGAGCTGGAGGGAGCAGAGGGAACAGGAGCTGAGGGAGCAGAGGGAACAGGAGCAGAGGGAACGGGAGCTGGAGGGAGCAGAGGGAACAGGATCTGGAGGGAGCAGAGGGAACAGGAGCTGGAGGGAGCAGAGGGAACAGGAGCAGAGGGAACAGGAGCTGGAGGGAGCAGAGGGAACAGGAGCTGGATGGAGCAGAGGGAACAGGAGCAGAGGGAACAGGAGCTGGAGGGAGCAGAGGGAACAGGAGCTGGAGGGAGCAGAGGGAACAGGAGCTGGAGGGAGCAGAGGGAACAGGAGCTGGAGGGAACAGGAGCTGGAGGGAGCAGAGGGAACAGGAGCAGAGGGAACAGGAGCTGGCGGGAGGACTGGGAAGAAGGGACACCTCTCTCAGACACGTCGGTGTGGTCTGTGCACACAGAAAGGAACTCAAAGAAACAAATTGGTGAGGAGAATGTGTCAGAGGGACATTAAAAATGGAGAACAGTCAGATGCTTTGGAAAAGAGGGGCAAAGCTGTGCCAAGGAGGTTCAATTTAACATTTAATCCCAGATTCCTCTGGGGAGATGAAAGGGGTGCCTTGGTGCCTCTTCCACACAAGCCTAGATGTGTACATTGGTACACCTTGTATCAATCTTGAAATGGTAACTGCAATTAAACTGTCCAAGAGTTCAACTGAGCAAGCTTATACCACATCCTTTCCTTCAAGTCAAATAGTGCCATCTTTATCATGACAGCACTGAGCAAATGCCAGAGAGATCAAAGTAATTCATCCAACTCATCCTCACAAGTGGCAATTCAAATCTTGACATTTACATCCTGAACCATATGTTACGTCAGTTAGAAGATCTTCTGCAGCTTTGATGAGTTACATAATTGGAAAAGGAGAACTTAACATTTTGTTTACGTGATATAATTAGCCTACCTCAGACTGTACTCTAGTTGCCTATATTCATTTAGAATACGCTATGATAATATAAAGCAAGATGTGAACTCGAATAACGAGCCATGCATTTTAGGACTTCATTCGGCCATCATCACAGGCAGTCATGTAGCCACTGATTTTCAAAATGGTCGAAAGAGACAGAAAAATAGAAAAACAGATCCCATGAGAGAAGGTTATGCTACGTATCAGTAGAGCAGACATTCCCTTAATTATGTTCTCTGCCAAGTGGAACTCTTGGATCGAGGCTTGGGCAGAGGTCTATGACAGACAAAGAGACTTGGAAACAGTATGCGAGGAGAATCTGCTCTTTAAACGAAACTAGACCGTCCTTCAAAGGAGTGGGGTTGTTGTTGGGAAAGGAGGGTGGGGGTGGGGGCAAGGTGCCAGCTCTGGAGTGTGACACCCATGGCCTATGGGTGCCAGGAATGCTCTCAGCGGAGAAGTGAAGCCAGGGAGAGATTAAACACACACTGAGCCTGTATGAGCGCCAGGGCACCACAGTGTGTGTTTCCGTCAGGGTTAAGATAAAGCATTTTCAGTAACACAGCCCACCAGACTCTCAAAATATTTAAGTGAGTGTACAGTATGTTAACTCCTCAGGGGTCGAGTTACCTGATAGTGTTTCTGGAAAGCTAGCCCCTATTTTTTTGTGATTAAAATAAAAAATGATTTAACCTATCTAACTAGGCCTACCTATCATGTGATGTTGTCAAATAATGAAATCCTTTTCTAATAGTGACAATACCCCACATACACAACATGACTTCATGTGATGTTAACACACTCAGACCTAGAATGAACAAAAATATAAACGCAACATGCAACAACTGAGTTACAGTTCATATGAGGAAATCAGTCAATTGAAATAAATCTATGGATTTCACATGACTGGGAGTACAGATATGCATCTGTTGGTCACAAATACCGTAAATGAAAAATGGCCCTCAGGATCTCATCACGGTATTTTTGTGAATTAAAATTGTCATTGATAAAATCGAATAGTGTTTGTTGTCCATAGCCACTTTCAATTCTCTGGCAACAGCTCTGGTGGACATTCCTGCAGCCAGCTGTCCTTATTGCATGCTCCCTCAAAACTTGAGACATCTGTGGCATTGTGTTGTGTTACAAAACTGCACATTTTAGAGTGGCTTTTTCATTGTCCCCAGCACAAGGTGCACCTGTGTAATGATCATGCCGTTTAATCAGCATTTTGATTTGCCACACCTGTCACTTGGATGGATTATCTTGGCAAAGGAGAAATGTTCATTAACAGGGATGTAAACAAATGTGTGCACAAAATTTGAGCGAAATAAGGTTTTTGTGGTAAGGAACATTTACGGGATCTTTTATTTGAGATCATGAATCATGGGACCAACACTTTACATGTTGCGTTTCGAAGTGTAAGACATTACGCCCCGCCTAGCTACAAATGTTGACAGTTTAAGTTTCCTTGGTGAAATGCAGGTAAGGGGAAGTAGCAGAGCGAGAGTGCGAGACAGAGAGCACTTGAGATAAATACCAGAGAGAAGTGAAGAGAGAAGATGAGTGAGGGTGAGAGAATAGGTGAGAAAGAGAACAGGGAGAGACCACACGGAAGCCCTTAAAGGACTGCAACCCGGCTTAGAGCCCCTTGTCCCAGATGCCCAACAAATGCCAACCGAGTCACAGCAGATGAGGATCATGTGGGCAGTCCCAAAAAACACTGAGGAAAGAGACATCCCATATAGCACAAGTCAGGACCACTGTCCCTTTACACCTCTGCCCCTATCCGCCTACAGGAAATGACTCTCCTAAGCAGCTGGGACCTTCCCCAGACCTTCCTCAAAATATGTAAGACAGTTGTTTATTTCCCAATCCCCTGATAGGGTTAAATGTCTACATTTTACAGTCCTTAGGTGAGGATGAGACACAGCTCTCAGCCTCCAGCTACTGTAGAGGTCAAACACTTAGCATTAAAGACACACTACCACAGCAGTACCATTAATCATCATCAATAGCTCCTTTCAACCTGGTTTCAAAGCAGCCATACATCACACTGCTGTCATTACATACAGTAGGAATGAGAGCGTGAGCCAGGAAGGCATTACATTAAGGCTCGCACACATCAAACTAAATGTGGATCTAGCGTCCGTCTGCCGATCGTTCAGCGTGCTGTGTTTAAGGGACCACCCGCTGTAGATGACTGCTGACATATTTCATGCAATTCTACATGTAAAATTGTCACACACTCAGTTCGCAAATTACGTTCTGAGGTGCAAGGACTCTCAGCCAGCAAACGCCATTGGCGCGCCTCCGCCCTTACATGTGCTGATCTAGGGCAGAGTGAGGTGGTGTCAAGCTGCAGACGTGTGTTCCAGTTGCGAAGTGTGCCATGGCAGAGCAGAGGGTACCTTGGGGTAAGTGGGTAATGAGGTTGAGCAGAGCCACACCCTGACATCATGGTTATTTTAAAACCACCAGCATGCGCTCCACTGACTGACTACATCAAAGCCACGGTCCCACTCCCAAGTTCCTATAGAGTAAGGTCATAAATTAAAGATCTGCTCTGAGAGAAAAAAGGCTACAGGTATTCGCACCCCCCAACAACAAAGAAAAATCGCAATCGGCAAGTTGTTCAACTTCCGTTACGGCTGCTTGTTACTATCGAGGCGGCAGGTGCACTCAAATTCACTGATGAAACGTTTCTGTACAATTTGAAAAAGGGGGGCACCATATACAGATCGTCATTTCAAAAGGCAAGTTAAGTAACCCTAATTTCTGACAACAGGTTTACAAATTTCTGACTAACCATAAAACAACCAAAATCGGTGAATTATCTCAGTATACAAAATGATTTTGCACAAACCGGCAAACCCGAATGTGTGTGACCTTGGGTGCACATAGTTCCATTGGAGGCAACACCGGGATCCACACAGTTTAATCTCATTAATCTGACGTGGATGACCTAGGACCACTGTGGTAATTAAATACATTCATTAGAGGGACTCCGTTGCCCTTGAATGAGTCTGGCTAATTTATGACAGTTATTAGAGCTTCCTCAGGTTTGGGGTTGTCAGGAGTCATGGAACATCTTTGTTCTGCCAGCACCCTGACAGAATTATATGGCCCCGTTTCCAGTGGCCATTCATTACTGTCAGACTCCATCAAAATAGAGACCTACCTTTTCAAAATATGTGTCAGTGCACAGCCACATCAAAGTGGTGCCTTTGATGAGATGCATGCCATTGTCCATAAGGTTGAGTCTGTATGATGAAGGCTACCTTCTGTTTATCCACTCAGAGAGGTCGGTGTGGACTAGGGACGGGCATTATAATTTGCATCAATGTTGAAGTACTCAAATGATTTTTTCTCGAGTGGGAGAATAAACTATATTTTAGAACAAGGCCTGCACAGGGAGAAAAAAAATGTGCGTTTATCTATATGCTACGTGTCAACAATGCCTAATTTATCATAACCATTACAGATAAATCATAATTGCCCGATATATATATATACAGTGGGGAGAACAAGTATTTGATAACCTGCAAAATCGGCAGTGTTTCCTACTTACAAAGCATGTAGAGGTCTGTAATTTTTATCACGGGGACACTTCAACTGTGAGACGGAATCTAAAACAAAAATCCAGAAAATCACATTGTATGATTTTTAAGTAATTAATTTGCATTTTATTGCATGACATAAGTATTTGATACATCAGAAAAGCAGAACTTAATATTCGGTACAGAAACCTTTGTTTGCAATTACAGAGATCATAAGTTTCCTGTAGT
Organism: Oncorhynchus nerka; assembly: GCF_034236695.1. NCBI lineage: Eukaryota > Metazoa > Chordata > Actinopteri > Salmoniformes > Salmonidae > Oncorhynchus > Oncorhynchus nerka. Next base: position 64,075,186 of record NC_088397.1, on the reverse strand, counting down.
TCTTCCTTCTACACACACACACACACACACACACACACACACACACACACACCCTTCGGAAAGTATTCAGATCCCTTCAATCAATCAAATGTATTTATAAAGCCCTTTTTACATCAGCCGATGTCAAAGTGCTGTACAGAAACCAGCCTAAAGCCCCAAACAGCAAGCAATGCAGATGTAGAAGCAAATTTTCACATTTTGTTAAGTCACAGGCGTATTCTAAAATTGTTTTTGTTTCCTCAATCTACATACAATACCCCATAATGACAAAGCAAAAACAGGTTTTTAGAAATGTTAGCTAATTTATATATATTTTTTAACTGAAATAAATAACTGAAATACTACATATACAGTTGAAGTCGGAAGTTTACATACACTTAGGTTGGAGTCATTAAAACTCGTTTTTTAACCCCTCCACAAATATCTTGTTAACAAACTATATTTTTGGAAAGGTGGGTTAGGACATCTACTTTGTGCATGACAATACATTTTTCCAACAATTGTTTGCAGAAAGATTATTTCACTTATAATTCACTGTATCACAATTCCAGTGGGTCAGCAGTTTACATTCACTAAGTTGACTGTGCCTTATAACAGCTTGGAAAATTCCATAAAATGATGTCATGGCGTTAGAAGCTTCTGATAGGCTAATTGACATCATTTGAGTGAATTGGAGGTGTACCTGTGGACGTATTTCAAGGCCTACCTTCAAACGCAGTGCCTCTTCGCTTGACATCATGGGAAAATCAAAACCTCGGAAAATAAAATTGTTGACCTCCACAAGTCTGGTTCATCCTTGGGAGCAATTTCCAAATGCCTGAAGGTACCACGTTCATCTGTACAAACAATAGTACGTAAGTATAAACACCATGGGGCTGATGGGGACATTTTGGGTTCATGATAGGGGCTGCACCAAATGTTTGATGTATTATAATAATTGATTATGCTTTTGTTGTATTAATAGAAGTGGAAGGGCTATAAGACCCCCTCCCCCACTACATTTATAGGGTCCTAGACTACAGATTAAGAATATGTATATGCATTATAAAGGTTTAATATTGTTTCACAGGTTCTTTTCTAGTTTCTGCCTCATAAAGAAACAGTCAGAGATGTGTGAGTTAACAGGGTATCTGTGAGAAAGCGCCTCAAGGCTAAAAGAGATTCATAGACACAGAACGATGCAGGGGGGTGAAAGAGATAAGAGACTAGTCAAACATACCACTATAGAGCAACTTGGGGAGAGGAAAATTACTGCTGAGCCCTTAGAAAACACTGGAACTATTGTATCTCTATTGCAAGTTTGTAAAACAGTGTGTGCATGGGCATGGTCTCATGAGTAGAAGGTAGTGACGTAGGCAGTTACATCACTGGGGGTTGACTGCACGCATATTAACCTCTTGGAACACTAGGGGCAGCATTTCATTTTTGGATGAAAAAACGTTCCCGTATTAAACAAGATATTTTGTCACGAAAAGATGCTCGACTATGCTTATAATTGACAGCTTTGGAAAGAAAACACTCTGACGTTTCCAAAACTGCAAAGATATTATCTGTGAGTGCCACAGAACTGATGCTACAGGCGAAACCAAGATGAAACTTCAAACAGGAAATGAGCAAAAATTGAGGCGCTGTTTTCCATTGTCTCCTTATATGGCTGTGAATGCGCCCTGAACGAGCCTACACCTTCTGCCGTTTCCCCAAGGTGTCTGCAGCATTGTGACGTGTTTGTAGGCATATCATTGGAAGATTGGCCATAAGAGACTACATTTACCAGGTGTCCGCCCGGTGTCCTTTGTCGAAATTGGTGCGTAATCTCCAGCTGCAAGCATTCTTCCATGTGATTCAGAGGAGAGATCAGACTTCCACGAACGATATATAATCAAAGAGATATGTGAAAAACACCTTGAGGATTGATTCTAAACAACGTTTACCATGTTTCAGTCGATATTATGGAGTTAATTTGGAAAAAAGTTTGGCGTTTTGATGACTCATGAGGGAGGAAAATTATGTGGATATATTGATGCAACATCTCAAGACATCAGTTAAGTTAAAGCTTGGTTGCAAATGGGTCTTCCAAAAGGACAATGACCCCAAACATACTTCCAATGTTGTGGCCAAATGGCTTAAGGACAACAAAGTCAAGGTATTGGAGTGGCAATCACAAAGCCCTGACCTCAATCCTATAGAACATTTGTGGGCAGAACTGAAAAAGCGTGTGCGAGCAAGGAGGCCTACAAACCTAACTCCTTTACACCAGCGCTGTCAGGAATGGGCCAAAATTCACCCAACTTATTGTGGGAAGCTTGTGGAAGGCTACCCAAAACATTTGACCCAAGTTCAACAATTTAAAGGCAATACTACCAACTACTAATTAAGTGTACGTAAACTTCTGACCCACTGGGAATGTGGTGAAAGAAATAAAAGCTGAAATAAATCATTCTCTCTACTATTATTCTGACATTTCATATTCTTAAAATAAAGTGGTGATCCTAACTGACCTAAGACAGGGAATTTTCACTAGGATTAAATGTCAGGAATGGTGAAAAACTGAGATTAAATGTATTTGGCTAAGGTGTATGTAAACTTCCGACTTCAACTGTAGATAAGTATTCAGACCCTTTACTCAGTACTTTGTTGAAGCACCTTTGGCAGCGATTACAGCATTGATTCTTCTTGGGTATGACACTACAAGCTTGGCGCAACTGTATTTGGGGAGCTTCCCCATTCTTCTCTGCAGATCCTCTCAAGCTCTGTCAGGTTGGATGGGGAAAATTGCTGCATGGCTATTTTCAGGTCTCTCCAGAGATGTTCGATCGGGTTCAAGTCTGGGCTCTGGTTGGGCCACTCAAGGAAATTGTCCCGAAGCCACTCCAGCGTTGTCTTGGCTGTGTGCTTAGGGTCATTGTCCTGTTGGAAGGTGAACTGTCGCCCCTGTCTGAGGACCTGAGTGCTCTGGAGAAGGTTTTCATCAAGGATCTCTGTACTTTGCTCCGTTCAGCTTTGCCTCGATCCTGACAAGTCTCCCAGTCCCTGCCTCTGGAAAACATCCCCACAGCATGATGCTGCCACCACCATGTGTCACCATAGGGATGGGAGAAGTTTCCTCCAGATGTGACACTTGGCATTCAGGCCAAAGAGTTCAATCTTGATTGGATGATCCACTACTCCAGACATTTCTGACTTTGAATATGTGGACAACTACAAATACCTAGGTGTCTGGTTAGACTGTAAACTCTCCAATCCAAAATTAAATCTAGAGTTGGCTTCCTATTTCGAGTCAGAGCCTCCATCACTCGTGCTGCCAAACATACCTTCGTAAAACTGACTATCCTACCGATCCTTGACTTCAGCGATGTAATTTACAAAATAGCCTTCAACACTCTACTCAGCAAACTGGATGTAGTCTATCACAGTGCCATCTGTTTTGTCACCAAAGCCCCATATACTACCCATCCCTGCGACCTGTATGCTTTCGTCGGCTGGCCCTCACTACATATTCGTCGCTAAACCCACTGGCTCCAGGTCACCTATAAGTCTTTGCAAGGTAAAGCTCCGCCTTATCTCAGCTCACTGGTCACCATAGCAACACCCACCCATAGCACACATTCCAGCAGGTATATTTCACTGGTTATCCCCAAAGCCAACACTTACTTTGGCCGTCTTTCCTTCCAGTTCTCTGCTGCCAATGACTGGAACGAATTGCAAAAATCTCTGAAACCAGAGTCTTTTAGTTTCCTCTCTAACTTTAAGCATTAGCTGTCAGAGCAGCTCACAGATCACTGTACTTGTACACAGCCAATCTGTTAATAGCACACCCAACTACCTCATCCCCATATTGTTATATTATCTTCTTGCTCTTTTGCACCCCAGTATCTCTACTTGCGCATCATCATCTGCACATCTATCACTCCAGTGTTAATGGTAAATTGTAATTATTTTGCCTCTATGGCCTATTTATTGCCTTACCTCCCTACTCTTCTACATTTGCACACATTGTACATATATTGTTTATATTGTGTTATTGACTGTACATTTGTTTGTGTAATTAATTTTTGTCGCGCTGCTTTGCTTTATCTTGGCCAGGTCGCAGTTGTAAATGAGAATTTGTTCTCAACTGGCCTACCTGGTTAAATAAAGGTGAAATCAAATAAAACAAATAGTTTCTCCTGGTGTGAGAGTCTTTAGGTGCCTTTTGGCAAATGACAAGCGGGCTGTAATGTACCTTTTACTGAGGAGTGGCTTCTGTTTGGCCACTACCATAAAGGCCTGATTGGTGGAGTGCTGCGGAGATGGTTGTCCTTCTGGAAGGTTCTCACACAGAGGTACTCTAGAGTGACCATTGGGTTCTTGGTCACTTCCCTGGCCAAGGCCCCGATTGCTCAGTGTGGCTGGGCGGTCAGCTCATGAAGAGTCTTGGTAGTTCCAAACTTATTCCATTTAAGAATGGAGGCCGCTGTGTTCTTGGGGACCTTCAATGCTACAGACGTTTTTTGGTGCCCTTCCCCAGGACTGTGCCGACATAGAGCTCCGAGACAGCATTAAGGACAATTCCTTCAACCTCATGGCTTGTTTTTTGCTCTGACATGCACTGTCAACTGTGGGACCTTATATAGACAGGTGTGTGCCTTTCCAAATCACGTCCAATCAATTGAATTTACCACAGGTGAACTCCAATCAAGTTGTAGAAACATCTCAAGGATGATCAATGAAAACAGGATGCACCTGAGCTCAATTTTGGATCTAATAGCAAAGGGTCTGAACACTTATGTAAATAAGGCATCCGTTTATTATTTGTAATAAAAATAACCTATTTTCGCTTTGTCATTATAGGGTATAGTGTGTGGGGTATAGTGTGTAGATTGATGAAGTATTGTTTTTATTTACTCCATTTTAGAATACGGCTGTAACGTAAGAAAATGTGGAAAACGTCAACGGGTCTGAATACTTTCTGAAGTCACTACATATACACACTGTACCAGTCAAAAGTTTGGACACCTACTGATTCCAAGGTTTTTCTTTATTTTTTTTACTATTCTCTACATTGTAGAATAAGGGTTAAGACATCAAACTATGAAATAACACACATGGAATCATGTAGAAATCAAAAAAATTGTTAAACTACCCTACGTCTCACCAAAAATCTAAAATGTGGACTCATCAGACCAAAGGACAGATTTCCACTGGTTTAATGTACATTACTCGTGTTTCTTGGCCCAAGCAAGTCTCTTCTTATTGGTGTCCTTTAGTTGTGATTTTTTTTGCAGCAATTTGACCATGAAGGCTTGATTCACACAGTCTCCTCTGAACAGTTTATATTGAGATGTGTCTGTTACTTGAACTCTGTGAAGCATTTATTTGGGCTGCAATTTCTGAGGCTGGTAACTCTAATGAACTTATCCTCTGCAGCAGAGGTAACTCTGGGTCTTCCTTTCCTTTGGCGTTCCTCATGAAAGCAAGTTTCATCATAGTGCTTGACGGTTTTTGCGACTACACTTGAAGAAACTTTCAAAGTTCTTGAAATTTTACATATTGACTGACCTTCATGTCTTAAAGTAATGCTGGACTGTCATTTCTCTTTGCTTATTTGAGCTGCCATAATATGGACTTGGTATTTTGCCAAATAGGGCCATCTTCTGTATACCACCCCTACCTTGTCCCAACACAACTGATTGGCTCAAATGCATTAAGAAGGAAAGAAATTCCACAAATGAACTTTTAAGAAGGCACACCTGTTAATTGAAATGCAGTCCAGGTGACTACCTCATGAATCTGGTTGAGAGAATGCCAAGAGTGTGCAAAGCTGTCATCCAGGCAAAAGGTGGCTACTTTGAAGAATATCAAATACATTTTGATTTGTTTAACACTTTTTTGGTTACTATATGATTACATATCTGTTATTTCATAGATTTGATGTCTTCACTATTATTCTACAATTTAGAAGATAGTACAAATAAAACCCTGGAATGGGTAAGTGTCCATACTTTTGGTAATGTATATTCAGTCAATAAAAAGAAGAAAATGTCATTTATTGAAACTGTAATGTCAACTGGTTATATTATATCGTGGAACATAATATTAAACAAGGCAGTAACCTCAGCAGTGGCGCTTGCTTGTAGAAGCCTATGGCTGTGCAGTGGCATAGCCTTGTTTTGTTCATTTCATTTAAATGGTCTTATTGCCACAGTAAAGACATAACAGAATAAAATAACAGAATATTTTTCCAAAGGAAAAAGTGATGTACATCTTGCGTCTGGAACAATTATTCGGAATGAGTGATTGTTTGAAATGGGGCTCAATTTGGCAAGTTGAAAGACAATTTCTTCAGGGTTACAAACCAAAATCAGTCCTCTTTTCGATTTACAGATGTTCGATTTACAGACTCATTCATTCTGCTTGTTCTTTGGAATTTTTCAAATGGAGTAACAATTTCACATTGAACACTGCATGGTGATGAAGTGCGGCCACTACATCTGTTGGGTGAGGAGGCCCAGGCTTAATGATTCTGTTGAACATACGCTCTGTCTTTATCAAACTAATGTTTTCAATGTGGAACCCGTCTATGTTTAAGGGGGATATAGCCTTGGCTAACGAATTATAAATTGCACTAGCAGTTCGCAGTAGCCCAAATGGAAAATAGATTGTTGTTGGAACACATCTCCCTATCAACCAGTCCATTTTGAATTTGTGATAAAACTGTCATCATTTTGCAAGGACTGTAGCTTGTGTGTATCAACATTAGTTAGATACGTTTTATAGGCATTCATTTTTGTAGGCCTACGGGAGCATGTGCGTACTAAGCAGCATGCATGTGTAGAGGGAGCGATTAGAACGCAATTGAGTGAGAACTGTGTGATGCTTGGATTGGTTTCTTTTTTGTTGTGCCCCGCAACATTTCAATTTTTGGGGAACATTCGGGAAGCCACAAAGCACATTCCACCAAGTAGTTTTACAGTACTTGAACAAAAATGTGAACTCTGGTTAAAGATTGAATTTTAAAGTCAGTTTGAGTCCTCAAGTACTCACACCCATTCCTTGTGGACATGCAATTGTGTAAAGACTAACATTATTTGACAAACTAAAGATTGGTTTCTAAAATGGTTTGGTGGGGTTTCAGGGATTGAGGTGTACAAGGTAAAATTACCAAAAAGGGACGCTAACAAGTCTTTATGAGAGTGTTTTGAAGCCTGGCCTCGGTTGCCTATGGTTTCTGTGGGTGTCATGGGAACCGAATAGAGTTCTCTTCCACTTGAGTAGAACGCTGATGTACAGGACCAGAGAGCTCTCAGCAGGACAGCAGGCCTAATCCACCACTACCAACCAATCAGCAAGCAGGGATCAGTCCAATCAGAACTCCATCAAAGGAGTTGGGAAGTCAGTCCTTGGTAGACAGACAGTGGGGTTCACCTAGTTTAAAGATTCGGGGGGGCACCACATGATGCTCCTGTAGAGGGCATTTTAGCAGGGTAGGAGGAGTTGGGAGGTTTGATTCTCTGACTGTGGAAGTAGTAAAACCAGCAAGAGCCATTTGTTAGATCACGCTAATCAGTGGGCCCACTCATTAAATCAGCCGGTTAGTGATATTGCTTGGTTAGTGATATTGGGCATTTCCATCGAAAATGACCAATAAGCACGAACATGTTCATTAGAACATATCAAATTGGGTGGCAAATGAAAGCGAAGAGTCTATAATTTGGGGAAATGAAGGCATAGATAAACAAAAAAAATTATTTGGCATAAGTAAAGGCTTTCTGGAAAAACAGATGGAAAAGGGGTCTAAGAAAACATCTACCAGAAAGTCTTAAAAAAGGTATCAGAAAAACATTAAAACACAATAATGTTGACGTAAAGACCCCTGCCAGCTAATATCAACACATATTTAGTTTTGGAGAACTTGTTAACCTTCTGTAAGTTAAATAAATGTTGCCTTTTCCTTGTAATGCCGTTACGAAAAACCCCACAGAAGTAACAAGTAATGGTAGACCTACCAATTAGTTATAGTGATGCAACAACACTCCCCTTCTGGATACAGTCCCCCTAACGCCCTCCACCAGGCAGGCGACCAGACCACCTCCCCTAAAACGGTTCACTACCTCTACTGTCCACAATCCTCATCAGAACCTTCGCAGTCTGACCTCACTGTCAAGACAGCCAATGAGAGAGTCTGACAACCCTGTAATGGACAGACTGAAGCTCAAACACAGCATGATAGCTGATTTAATTATCTAAGCTCCCACAATATTGTCCATTATCCAACACCAAGCATGGAAGCAGAGGCAGTTGGTAACTGCCACCTCTGTATATAGACTCAGACACTGAATAGACAACCCATTTGGGCACTGGAGTGATGGGAGAGTATCAAAATAGTTAGCTTTTGGATGTGTTCACACGTTTTACATGAACGTAACTGTGGGCTGGATCATTAAGGGCTCAGACACACCAATAGCTTTTGCTGGCCGAGAGTACTTAGTATCTCTGAATGTAAGTTGAGAACCAAGTGCGCACCGATTTTACATGTACAATGGCTTGAAACTGTTTGGCAGTCAGACATCTATAGAGGTATAGATGAACGCTAGATCCACATTCGGTGCGATGTGTGCATGCGTACATCAGCCTGTAAGGAGGGCAAATTGAGGCAGATTGGTTGTGGACAATGTGCACTTGGCCTCCAGCAGGGTGAAGGGGTTAATGGCTTGGTCCCATTTTTGGGAGACAGCTGCTGTATGAGATTAAGCACAAATTAACATGAGCACTTCATATATCACACAGCGAGCCAACGTAGCCCTTCTGTTGAGCCTGAGGAGGGGTGACTGTGGAGAGAGCATGTCCTAACTCCTAAGCAACAGATTTGACGTATATCTCGGAATGATGTCAAGCCAATTCAATTGCACAAAATTGAATTCATTTGTTCGACAGAATCATAAAAAGTCTATGATGAATGCTGCCAAATCTTCTTGTTCCACAATACAGCTGTAACTGTTGCCAAATGTATTCGTTGTCTTTGGTCTTAGTGTCTGTACGCACGTACGTGTACACGAGGATGGTGTGAAACGAGGGGTTATAATTATGCAGAAATCTGACACAACCCTGCAATCAAAACAATCAAGTGTAATTACTGGATATCGGTTTTCTCCTCCAATAGAGCAAACCAAACAGTATTTGTCATGAGAAAATGCATGAAGAACAACAGAAACACAGCCCAGACTCCCATCTTCTTCAACATCCAGACATTCAGGAAAGGAGAGGGTCTCCGGAGCGCAATGTCAGACCCAGGCATTTTAATCCAGATGATTTCTGGAGCAGCCACATAATGCAGGGTCTCACAGCCCAAGAAAAGACAACAGTGGACAACTCTCCTCTGTATCAAGCTAAAATAACTCCATTCTCTAGCATTCCACAGATTTTTCCTTATTATGAGCGGGGGCAAGCCAAAGAAAAGGATAAGTGCAGTTCAAATCAATACATTTGCATATTAAAAGAAAAACCTCTGTCGGCACTTTAGTAAAGAGACATTAGCATGCAGAGACGTGACTAAGCATGAGGCCGGTATTCAAGAGTTCTCATTCAATATGGATGTGATTTGGTACTGAGGGATGCAGGCGTGATGATGGTCATCAATGTCACATTACTCAAACGGATGACTAGTTAACACGACAAACATCAGCAACAACAGTAATATAGAGATTTCTTTCAGCAGAGATTCTTAAATAGTGACCAATGCCTTATAATAGCATTGAAAAACCTCCATTTGAAAGTAAATAACTGATGTGACCTTGTTAAAAAACTATTTCCCATGCATGCTGTGAAGTCTTTTTTTAATCTATAGAATCTGATTCTTTGCATGGCTGATAAAGTGGCCACTTAACGAAAACAATCCACCTAGTTTAATTGGAACAGCTGAAAGAATAAGATTGATGCCACCTAGATGGCCAAACTCATCATTGTCCAGAATAAACCATCTGGCTAGTCAGCTGGAAGGCCTAGTTGGTGTTAAACACCGTGTGTTAACTGGGAACCCTTCCCCCATTCTTAGTACCAAAGCCTGAAGCCCAAACGCTGACATTCTACCCTCTTTGGTAGGAGCCTATGAAACCAGGTCACTGTGTAATATCTCTATGGTTTGATGCTAAATTAGTGCAATGTAGCTTGCAAGTAAGCAATCTGTTAAATAAACATATGTTGCTCACAGCACTAGAACACCCCAAATTGTTTACATTATGGACTTTTTAAATTAGTGGAGACTGTCAATTAAAGTTTCATTTGTTGTTGTAGTTGTAGTAGTAGTAGTAGTAGTAAGGGGGATTTATTGTAGACATAACAGAAAGAGTACCCCAGCTCCCCAGCTCAGAAATGTGTGGCAATGCAGTGGATAGCTGAGCTATGAATTAAAATAAATCTAATCTGAGGAGTAAAAAGTATTGGAGACAAAAACTGAGACTAAAGTCTTCATCATTAATCTGAAATGAACCAACTCATGCCTTAACATGGCGGTGCTGGCAGGCACGGTCAGACTCCCCTGAAGACTACAGGACCAGACCAAACAAGGGACACAAGGACAGAGGGGTACAGACCCAGACAGAGACCACTAAATTCCCCACCCACCCCATTGTCTGCAGTGATAGTGGGGGACAATAGAGGACGACCTTGCGATATGTGTGCTAACGCCAACAGCCCTAACTCCTACCCGAGCCATGCATCAGCCCTAATCCCAAACACTGGGATGATGTCATCCCCCTCTCATCCGGACCATCAGGGCAACAAAGTGGGGAGGGATGGGGGGTGGGGGGGGGGAGAAAGAGAGAGAGAAAAAGGAGAGTCTCACATAAGGAGATGTTCTGATAGAGAAAGCAGTCAACAGTAGGAAATCAGATACCCTCTCCACACATTTGTGTCACAAATCAAAGGGCTTAGACAACACAACCTGCCTACCATGTGCTTTACTCTGGGAAGGTTTTCACAGGGCAATCAAAAAACTCTGAGCTGTTGACATCCATCAAACCCAAGCTCCTGTTCTCTCACCGTCAAAGAGGTATTGGTTGAGCAAATAGTGCCTAGGTTTAGTGAGGAAAGTTAACGTCACCTTTTCTAAACTTAACGCAATCCATTGTTATTGGCACCGGCATAAAGTTATCATCAACATACAAGTTATTTCTGAGGAAAACAGTTGTAACCTCACATAAGCAGAATAGATAGTGTGTCAAAATAGTTTGTCCAATAAAAAAAAAGGTCAAACGGTGAGAGAGAAGAGTCGAGCAGTCAGACAGGTCACTGTGGCCGGCCTCACAGACCCCGTGTCCAAAGCAAGACTCATTGGGGTCTATCCTTCACTGGGGAGCGGGAGAGGGTGACAGTCGGATCAAAAGTTGCGCTGTTGCACTTTAGAATTTATGTGCTGCCCCTCCCCCCATCTTCCCAACACAAAGGGACCCTCCCCCTTGTCCCCACCCACCAGGAATTTCTCAGGCATTGCTGGGGTCACCATGACAACTGGGTGCTTAACAAAGCATTTATCTTAGGCATTCTTCCTTTCACAGAGGAGAGAGGGAACAACAGTCAAAGGAGAAAGGGGGAGAAAAGAAAGAGGCTGGAGGAGCTTGAAGGATGGGGAGGGGGCAGCGGAGAGGTTGCTGCGGGGAGGGGGCAGCGGAGAGGTTGCTGCGGAGAGGTTGCTGCGGGGAGGGGGCAGCGGAGAGGTTGCTGCGGGGAGGGGGCAGCGGAGAGGGGGCAGCGGAGAGGGGGCAGCGGAGAGGTTGCTGCGGAGAAGGGGCAGCGGAGAGGTTGCTGCGGGGAGGGGGCAGCGGGGAGGGGACAGCGGAGAGGTTGCTGCGGGAGGGGGCAAGGGAGAGGTTGCTGCGGGGAGGGGGCAGCGGAGAGGTTGCTGCGGGGAGGGGACAGCGGAGAGGTTGCTGCGGGGAGGGGACAGCGGAGAGGTTGCTGCGGGGAGGGGGCAAGGGAGAGGTTGCTGCGGGGAGGGGGCAAGGGAGAGGTTGCTGCGGGAGGGGGCAGCGGAGAGGTTGCTGCGGAGAGGTTGCTGCGGAGAGGTTGCTGTGGGGAGGGGGCAGCGGAGAGGTTGCTGTGGGGAGGGGACAGCGGAGAGGTTGCTGCGGGGAGGGGACAGCGGAGAGGTTGCTGCGGGGGTGAGAATCATGGATTGAAGAGGAGGATTGGATGACTGACGAATAAAACAGGGACAGAATCCAGGGGATAGGTGATGTTAGAGGAAATAGCAGATAGGTGGACAAAGTGCTACATACATTCCAAGCAGGGCTGTGACTAATGTTTTCTTGGGGGAGAACAGAGGTATGGAGAGAGATAAAGGCCCATTACAGACAAGTCAGCACAAACATACACACACAAACAGACTACATCATGGAAATTGTATGGCATATTGAGTGGTAGTATATGTAGGCCAAGGGTATTTCTGGGTATTAGCACGTTCTCAACTTTCCATTATCCATGTCGCCATGAGAGAAACCCGTTGGCTTCAAACACTAAGCAAAGGGCGTGATTAAAACTGATCTCAGAGCTACTCTTGTGCAGCCATCCATATTTCAGCTAATACAGCCAAACCCTGTCCCCTGGCAGAGACCAGCCACAGAGAAAGTCCCTTCACAGACAACAGCCCAGTCTTAATACACTGTCATGTAATTACACAGACTGGGACAACGCTGATTTAGATGTGATGGATGAGAGTGGCTTCCTTCCCCATTAAGATTCCACTCTTGTTGTGTTGTGTGGTGGATGGTGACAGTGGGAGAATGAACGCCTTACAAAACAACATTCAATCACACAGAATATGGACTGCCTGGGCCTGGCTGTGCGGGAGTTGGGAGAACTGTCTCACATTCAAATCAGAGATTTGAACATTTAAAACAAGTTGCCCATTGTAGATTCACTTAGTCTTCTTAAGACGGGCTTAATTAAAAGAGAACCAATGTAACGTTATACTAGGTTTACAAGGTCTCAAAATATTTGCATATGTGTAATGGTCTTGAAATAAGATTTGTGAGCAATAATCACAAAGCAACGCACTATAGAAATTGATTCTAGTGTCAACATGAATCTTAGTCCTAATTCAGATCCAATTTCTTAAACTTGACCTTAATCCTTGTGGAACTGATTAACATGCTGTCTGATGGCATAGGGAGTTGACCAAGGGAGGTAATGAGAATAGTCAGAGGTGAGGGGTCAACTGTGATGGTTCAGAGGAGTTGGTGAGAGGAGACAGGAGAGGAGTTTCCCTATGGAGAATCCCTAGTATACTGACTACTGATGATCTAACCAGTGACAGTACCTCCTGACCAGAGACCACCTAGGTAGACTACGTAGCATGCCTGCTACTATTAGCATGTCATCAGTGAGCTACTGCATGTCCTGCCATGGGCTGAGGCAAATCAAGCTCCATGTTCAGCCAGAGGGGAGGGCTTGACCATTTAACCTCAGTGCTGATAAATAGAACTGTGGGCATGTGCACTATTCTGACTACTAAGGCTTCATCGAATTTCATCAAAGGAACAAACATGACAAAGTAAATACCATGGTGTTTATTCTAGAGCAATCTTCAGGCAAGTAGACTGAGGGAGATTATTCCATCAAAGGATGAGAGGAAGGAGGATAAATCCCCAGCATCAAAAGCACACACACATTAATGCGAGCTCACACACACAGGATACAGCATTAGATCAGCAGAATGTCAATGCTGGAGCAACAGAGCCCAGGTTCTGCCACATCAATTACTAAACCCACTGGTACTGGCCTCCCAGCACGGTCAGAAATGTCTTGGCTGAGCTGATCTGGTGTCAGTTATGTTCCTCATCTCAGAAGGGAGAAGACAGATCTAACAATCCCCACAAATCTGTAATCAGCTGCATTTACAACCATAATCTGGGCTGCAGAAATTCATTCAGAAATGTCTACTCCCACGGCCAGGGATATGGAACGTCTAATCCAGCACATTAGCCGGGGTATCCCTCATACCAGTGTTCATTTGCAGGGCCTACAACCAGTTGCACCATGGCAGGAAAGCTGGCTCCATAATTAGCTAAGCAAAGGATTAATCAAAAGTATAATTGCCAGGGCTGCCATGAGAGCAGCTACAGAGAGTGCAACATGGACCCACCATGCCAATCATAGGCTATTCAACACTGCGCCACTCCAATGAAAGTCATTGTGAAACATTACACATAGTTATAGCTCTTATTGAACCTTTTTCACACCTTTTGATGTTCCTCTTAACATGAATATCTAGATACAGTCATAATATTTACCTGAATTGGTGCACCTTAACAGTGTAATTGATGTGGTTGAAGTGATATGATTTGTTGTATTTCATCACAGACTAGCTGAGGCTAATGGAATCATCCATCATATGGCATCACTCATATATCAGAGAGCATAAAGGGAACATAATGGGAGGGTGTTAAGTCACCAAGGGAAGATCTCTCAGCATTGGGGCAAACATTTATTCTACAGGCAGGCACCCTCTCCATCTGCTCTCTCTCTATTTACCTTTCTCATTACATCTGCATCTTCATGTTCTATCCATCTCACACCAACATGATTTTTGTTTGCTCTCTATTTACCCACCTCCCTCTCCCTCTTTCTTTCACCCGCAGGGCTACTGACAGATACCCCAACAGGTGCGGGACGCGGAGACAAGCCATCCATCTAATTGGTCCTTTGTAGAGTCACAGCTGTTGCCCCCAACCAGGGCCTAGCATGATCTCCTCGTGCCTACCTCTAATCGACCACTCGCCATTGTCTCCAAGAAAGACAGAGAGCTCTCTCATCTGTCACTAGGGACCTCCTCCTTTAAAGAGGCTTCAGGGAGGAGAAGTAAACAAAAAACAAACAAAAAAAAACAAGTGGCGCTCCAATACATTGTAATGATTACTACCCATGCTGACCATCTAGTCTCTGTCAGTCACAATCAACTCAGCCAGCCCAGCACTGTGTCTATTGGCTAATATATGAGAGGGTCAGATATTAACACACCACCTCAGAGCAAAGATACCAGTTGGACAGTTTTAATCCTTCTGGTTAAAGGTGTTTTACCTAGTTAAATATGGACGCTTTGATGTCAAATCCCTGACTAAAATGCAGTTTGACATTTAGAAGGTGCTGTTTGCACATCTCTTTAAATGAGATCCAAGGTCATGAAGGAACCAGCTCTGCAGTCTGACTCACACCGTGTCACAAATCTGGTTCTGCAGCAATTCAAGTTCAGTCACATTTCTGGAGCAAATCAAATGCTCTGTAAATTGTGCTGACAGTTGAAATGACGGGCGCCTTATGCAGACTCAATTAAAGAGAAACAAGAGGTTAGAGTAGACAACACAGCTCACTGGTTTTCCTGAGCTGGCTACTACAACTCTCCACATGTAAAAGATATTTGTTTGGTGCTACACAAGACACAGGCTACTTTTATCTTTCAGTGTGTCTAAAATGAATCTAAGTTAATTACATGCCTGGGTCCAGTGTCTTCACAATGATGGCATAGTCCATCACGGCTTACAACATGACATATACCATACCTTATAGCCATAAGGCCTGTATTGTTCATGCTACACTTATTTACAAAGGTTATACAAATGCTGGGATAACAACAACTGGCACACAAGGTAACCATTGCTCATTTTGAAATTACAAATAATAATTTAAGTAAGTAGGGAAATATCCTGACAATCTGGCATGTGATACAAAATAAATATGGTCAAATGAATCCTTGTTTTACCCTCAGTTTGAAATCAACTGTCATAATCGTGCGAATATATCGATTAAAAAAACATCCATCATTGAATGAAATATTGTGTGATAGCTGAAAATGGGTGTTTTAAGTTGGGTAATAATGGACAATGATCCAGACCCACTGGAGTGTATTTCCCACAGGAGCAGGCTAACCGGTTGCAGACATGCAGATAAACTGCTATTTAAATTCACATTGATCTACATCAGGCCTGGGTACAGCCTGCACTTTAACAAGATGACAAACACTATAACAGAAAAACAAACCCCAAGAAGCTAAAAAGCACAATCTAGTCTAGAGAGGATTTCTCTCTCCAAATGAAACATAAGGCTTGAGGAGGCACACTAAGATCCTGACCTGAATGTTAATTCTAATTTATGATTAATATTGAAATAATGAAGTTGTAAAATTGAAACACTGCAGCAGAGGCCATACATAAAACAGTTTGTATGGCATTCACAGTATTCAACTCCATCTGTGTCAAAAATATTACATCTTTGGTATTGTAATGTTGAACATTTTCAAGTGAGGAACATAAATAGGAAAAATCTAAAGAATGAGGAAGAACAAAAGCCTTCACTGTGCCTAACATTAACATATCACAAACGGGCCTATGTATTAAAAAAACAATTGAGGAGAGGTTGGTCTTACCAGAGACAGATATCCTCATGGAGGCCTCCAGGGGTCTGTTGTTGTCCAGGGCCTGGCTGAGGTGTATCTCCCCGGTGCTCTGGTTCAGGATGACCAGGTTCAGCTCATTACCAGCCTCAAAGCTGTACTGGAGCTGGTCCGAAGCATCTGGGTCATGGGCAGGGATCCGCCCGATCACCCCTGTGGGGAAGCTACTGGACTTGTCAGTGACATAGTTATTGAATATGATCTGGAAATTTTTCAGCACTGGTACGTTGTCGTTCTTGTCAACCAACTTGACGTGCACGGTGGCACGGCTGACCAGTGGGGCGGAGGTGGCCTGGACCACGATGACATACTCCGACTGAGTCTCGTAGTCGAGATCTGTCAGAACGGTCAGTTCTCCTGAGAAGATGTCCAGCTGGAACACCTCTGGGATGTTTCCCTCTACTATCTGGTACATGATCTGGGCGTTGCTCCCCTCGTCTGGGTCCGAGGCAGATACGTGGGCCACTACTAGGCCTATTGGGCTGTTCTCCTCCACAAAGATGTCAAACTCATCTTTCTCAAACACGGGAGGGTTGTCGTTCACGTCTAAGATGGTCACCTGGATGTCCACGGACGTCTTGAGAGCAGGAACACCTTTATCCACAGCAAAGGCCTGCAGGTTGTAGAATGGCATGTTCTCACGGTCCAGGCGACGCAGCGTTCGCACAATACCAGAGGTGGACTCAATTATGAAGTCTCCATCGCCGTCCTCTCCCCCCTGGAAAGTGTAGAAGACACGTCCATTGAGGCCAGAGTCTCGGTCAGTGGCAGAGACCTGGACGACGCTGGTAAACACTGGCACGTCCTCCATCACAGAGCCTAGGTAGTGGTCTCGGAGGAACCGAGGAGAGTTGTCATTCACATCATTCACCAGGATCTCCAGGTAGGTGGTGTCAGACTTCTGTGGGATGCCGTTGTCCCGGGCCGTGATGGCTAACGTGTAGGACACCTGATCTTCATAGTCCAGCTCCATCTGGGTGGTGACAGCGCCTGTGTCAGAGTCGATGTCGAACTGGGGGATGCTGTCATCCATAAAGTAGGTTATACGTGCGTTCTCCCCAGTGTCCTCATCTGTAGCACTGATCACCACAACGGTGGTGCCAACAGGTCTGTCCTCATTGATGTTGACGGTGTAATGGGAGCTCTGAAACACGGGCCGGTGGGTATTGGCGTCGGTGACGTTGACGAACACCTTGGCGGTATCGATGCGTGTGCCGTCAGACGCGGTGACACTCAGGACGTATTGACGCTCCAGTTTGTAGTCGAGGGGCAGGGCCAGAGTGATAAGGCCCCCTCCACTCTGGCTGGTGATGGAGAACCTGTTTCTGGTGTTACCACTGGAGATCTGATACGTCACCACACTGTTGATATCCTGGTCCACCGCAGAAACCGTCACCACGCTGGTGCCCACGACAGCATCCTCATTGAGGCGCATGTAGTATGATCTCTGGGTGAACTCTGGGTTGTTATCGTTGACGTCGAGGATGGTCATGCTAACGCTAGCTGAGGAGGACATCACCGGGTGGCCATGATCACGGGCCTCCACCCCAAAGTTGTAGAAGTCCACGCTCTCCCTGTCCAGCCCAGCGGCTACCACTATCCATCCACTGCTGTTGTTGATGGAAAAGGGTAAGTTGGGCGAGGCTTCAATGAGGCAGTACTCCAGCCTGGAGTTGTCGCCGGAGTCTGCGTCAACGGCCTGGATGTGAATGATGGAGTAACCCACCGGCACGTTCTCTAGCACAGTGGCCTGGAAGGGGGTGCTGACGAAAATGGGGGCGTTATCATTGATATCCACCACCTGCACCGTTACCAGGCCGCTGATGTTGGAGAGAGGCGGGCGTCCCCCGTCCTGAGCACGGATGCGTATGGTGTATTCCTTGTTAGCCTCGTAGTCCAACTGACTGACCAGGTCCATCTTGCCTGTCTGAGCGTCAATGTAAAACTGGCCCCTGGTGTTGCCACTCATGATGCTAAAGTGAACCATGGCGTTGCTTCCTCTGTCCTGGTCTGTGGCAGTCACCTGCAGGATCTCTGTGTTGGGTGCCATATCCTCCGGAACCTGCACCACATATCGCTTTTCACTAAACTGGGGCGCATTATCATTGTCATCCTCTACAATAATGTGAACTGTTGCCGTAGCGCTGCGGGGGCTGGGGTCGCGACCCTGGTCGTTGGCCTCTACCAACAGCATGTAAGCCTCCACCATCTCTCTATCCACCGGGCCCTTTGTGCGGATCACCCCTGACCTGGGGTCAATCTCAAACACATCGTTGGAGCCGTTGCTGTTGAGGACACGGTAGAGGACGTTACCATTGACCGGGGCGTCCCCATCCGTGGCCCTGACGGTCAGCACCTCGTAGCCTATCTCCAGGTTCTCTCTGACCCTCTCCTTATAGTCCTGTTGCTCAAAGACAGGGTCATGGTCATTAGTGTCACTCACTGTGATGGTGAGGGTGGCCATGGCCGTACGTCGGGGCGTGCCGTGGTCAACAGCATTCACACGGAACACATGGGTGTCCTTCTGCTCTCTATCCAGCACCTCCACAGTGGAAACAGCTCCATTGACTGGGTCCACAGAAAATAGGTTGTTGGAGCGGCTGTCAAACAGGGCCTCTATGAAGTACTCCAGCCTGCCTGCCTCCCCCTCATCAGAATCTACTGCCTTTAAAACAACTACAGGAGTTCCAGCTGGCTTATTCTCTGCCACAGACACCTGGTACATAGGAGGCTGAAACTGGGGACTACTGTTGACAGCCCTCTTCCTCCTGCTCACTATGCCCGACTCAGACTGCTGTAGTAACTTCCCCAAGTGGCCCTGCTTGAAGGAACCTTGACCCACCCGCCAGTGGACTGAAATGCTGTTCACTTTAGCTTCCCTCTCATCTCCTGTGTATTGGTTACAATGTAAGTCTAGCTCAAGGAGTGTGTCGTGCTTCAAACACAGGGTCTTGGACACAAACAACTGCCCCTCCGAAAAGTAGAAGTCCGAACTACTAGTCACCCTGCAGTGCATATTGTTGTGTGTCTGGGATGCGGGTAGTAGATCCCATACCCGGAGGAGCGCAGTACCAGCCTCGTAGCATTCTAACTGATGATTTTGGGCCTTAAACAAACTGATGATCTCCAAGTCCCATTGAGATTTAATTTTGTGTTTACTTGAACAGTTCCTGCCGTGAACATGCACATCATACTGGCTCGTGAGGAGGTGCCTGGACCCTGGGCCACTGTTCACACAGTCAACAACAGTGTATACGATGAAAGGGTTGGAGCTGAGCGAGGCACAATTTAAACTACCCGAAATGAACACAATGCGCGCGGACGCATCAGTTTCAATAAAGGTCTTTGAGAATTTAGGAGCGATTACCTGATCCAAAGTGCATGCCCCGCTCTGTTCAACACTTGCTATAACCGTCCCCGGCTCTGCATCCTCACTGATGTGTGTACTGTAGCAATCCGACAGTGAAATTATTTCAAACCAGCCGAAAATAATAAACACCAAATCCCACTTAATGACGGGCATTGCTCCTCGATAATGTTAAACCAGGCTTGAACGTAATTACTGCCGCCTTCCCTTAAACTTTCCGTCTAGTCGTTCCCTTTTGTTGCAGCGTATCCATGCTTTCATTGCTCCACAGTAGCTAATCCAATTGAATCCGGAGAGAAATCGCAGTCACCTAGCCAAAGCTTCTCACCACCCAAACATGCCGAACCTACAACTCCACTCCGTTCGCGTGAATTAATAAAATGGCTCCTACTACCCCTTATGCTCGAGGCTTCTCATTATCATAAATCTATTGTGTGTGTGTGTGTGTGTAGCAAGGTCCGTTCTCCCAGGGGCCACACTGAGATGTAAAGAAAGATGACCAGCCTCTGTTTGGTCCCCCTTGTGGAAGACGCATATAGATGTTTAGTGTTTTTGCAAAGTAGCAGTACATGGATTGTTGATAAGCCTAAACAAATGCTGTCAATATATAAATAACAAACAGTTCTCATCCCCCCAACACAACCCCAGGCACAGAAAGTCTAGTGTTTCATTATGCGTATACCTACCTGTCTAATTCAAAAGTGACCTTACCTTATAGGGTAGTCAAATGACACATCAGGCCTATATGAAAAGTAATGATTCATGCTATTCTCTAGTCCTATGCAGGTATTGAAATGCTGTTCTCGAATATGAGGTTAAATGGAGTAAATGGCAGGACAGTGAGCAGGGGTATATCTTGTAATGTTTCATGTAAACCCCATTTTTGAAAGCTGCCCAGCAGATGCTGCTGGTATCTCATGTGGGAGATGGGTCATATGCCAAAGGCATCTTAATCATCATTCTCATCTAAAGCAGAGGCATTATGCCATATGTCTGTTATGTGCCTCTTACACAGACGTGAGGAAGTATTGAGCAGCTGTGAAAGTAAATAGGCTACTCCTAGTCATTCTTTAGACTGCTATTGATCTTGTTTGTACAATCGTTTTTTTTTTGTTGCTGAGGGTGAACTAGGGAACTGCCAAAATAAAAGGAAACACCTAAGTAAATGAGGGATACAAAATATATTGAAAGCAGGTGCTTCCTGAGTTAATTCTGCAATAAATATCCCATCACGCTTAGGGTTGTGTAGAAAGTAGCTGGGAAGGCCATTATTTTGACCCCCTCCCCCCCATAGTATGAGAATAGCCCCTAATGCCATGGCAGTCTCATGGGACATTATTGGAACAGAGCCTGAGACAGCATTCTCCACCACCATCAACAAAACACCAAATTATGGAATTTCTCATGGAAGAATGGTGTTGCATCCCTCCAAGAGTTCCAGACATTTGTAGAATATGTTAAGGTGCATTGAAGCTGTTCTGGTTCGTGGTGGTCCAAAGCATTAGGACACTATGTTGGTGTTTCCTTTATTGTAGAAGTTACCTGTACATTCACTTTACTGCCACCTGCTGGTACATGTGCATTACTGCAGACAGCAATCAGAGCAATTAATCAAGTCCTAACTTCTGGCTATTTAGGTAACAATTGAGACAAAACAAGTTTAGGCTGAAAAGCATCTTTCAAGAGAAGTCCACAGATCTCTTTTACAGTATTCCTACTGTAAGCATTAAACAGTTAGTCTTGATACAATAGCGTCTTGACCCAGCAACCTAGCACTGTGAAAGTGATCGGTTCAGTTTCCATTGTGCACTTACATTCACATATGGTCTAAGGTACCTGTGGAGACTGCAACAGTGTACAATATTGAGAAGGCACATACAGGTAGATCTAGTTCAGGAAGAGATCACCTGGAGTAACAATAATAATGTCATTTAGCAGATGCTTTTATCCAAAGTGACTTAGTCATGCGCGCTTACATTTGACGTTTGGCAGGTCCCAGGAATCGAACCCACTATCCTGTATTGCAATTGCCATGCTCTACCAACCGAGTAACATTTACTGATGTGAGGGAAAATAACACATGCAGTGTGTGGAGCTGAACTTCTGTGCCCAGTGCCCTGATGTCACTAATAATAAGCTGAAGCTGGCCATCGAGGTCACAGCACAGTAACCTAACATTTTTCCATTGGTCATCTCTAGATGACTGGTTTAATTCAATCATAATATTTAGATAGCCCAAGAACAAGTCTAGAGCCCAAGAACAAGTCTAGAGCCCAAGAACAAGTCTAGAGCCCAAGAACAAGTCTAGAGCCCAAGAACAAGTCTAGAGCCCAAGAACAAGTCTAGAGCAAAAAGTTTCAACCTTGTGAGTGATGGACATGATGCAGAAAAGAAGCAAAAGTTAAAATATTACAATAAATCGTTTTTTACTGTTTTTATTGTTGCTGGAGGCTCTAATAAAATATGAATCATTAGCTTTACAAAATAAAAACAAAATACAACAAAAAAGATTCCCCCCAAAACGGAAACGGTCAAAAGCTTCCGTCAAGACGCAAAAAGACAAAACTGTGACCCCCAACATAGACCAGGTGAAAGGGAGAAAGAGAGACCAAGAGAGAGACAGAGGTATCCAAATCGTCACGTTATACACAGTGTAAGAGGGGGACTTAATGACATGGGTATACACAGTGAACCTAACAGTCCCTCCCCATGTTTTAGAGGTCTACAGCTCCATCCCGTGATCCAATGCGTTCAGACTCACAACGCATGCGGGTAAGAGTGGGACGAAGGTCAAACCATAGACCAATCCTTACAATACATCATATCTAGGGCCACCCTCTCCCATTCGTTTGCCATTACATCACCCAGAAAAATGACAGTTATATTTCAAGAAAGGTGGTGGTACAGACACTTTGATATAATGGGTACAAGAAAGAAAATATTGGTGGAAATGAATGACGATTTGTTAGCCCAGCCAAGCCTAGCTACAGTACAGTCTATCTGATTCTGTCCCCTAACCAGAGGATAGGAGAGAAGCTGATGTCACTCATTCAAAACAGACTCAGCTGTGACAGAGCTGTAGGGATTATAAACATTGCGGTAAAACTGTAAGATTATCATTAACCTTAAGAATACTATCATAATATTCATGAGAGACAGAGACACAGAGAGAGAGACAGAGAGACAGAGAGAGAGAGAGAGAGAGAGAGACAGAGAGAGACAGAGAGAGAGACAGAGAGAGACAGAGAGAGACAGAGAGAGACAGAGAGAGACAGAGAGAGAGACAGAGAGAGAGAGAGACAGAGAGAGAGACAGAGAGAGAGACAGAGAGAGAGACAGAGAGAGAGACAGAGAGAGAGACAGAGAGAGAGACAGAGAGAGAGACAGAGAGAGAGACAGGGTGGGTGAATGGCTTGATAGCGAATGAGATGCCTCAAAACAATGCGTGAAAATAAACAAAAAGCTTAACATTCTCTTTTTTGTTTTCCCCACGAATGAACAAGAGTGCAGCACTGAAACAAGCATGGAAGGAGAGACGTACAAACAGAAAAAAGATGGTTGAGTAAGGTGGAGATACTGCGCGGGGAACAGAGAGAGAGAGAAAAAAAAATAGCATCTCTAGCTTTGCTGTTTGTGTTTAAGCGCCTTTATCAGGTCGTTCTTCAGATCCTCCTGCTTCGACTTGTCAGCCAGGGTCTGAACACTCCTGTCAGGGAAGAGGGAGTGAGACAGATTAAATATACACTAGATTCCAAAATCAACCTGTAACACCGATTTCCCTAAGCACTCCTGTAGATATTTTTGATAAATAAATAAAAACCTAAGCAATATGATAAAAGTTTCACTCAGCCTCACAGAAGCTAAGGTGAAGCAAGTACCATAAAACATTACAATAGTTTCAGATATACAGGAGTGCCAAGGGAATTGGGGCCTATTTGGATGCAGTAAAAGTGAATTTGTGAGAAAGCAAATAAGATGGGTAGATAGAGGGAAAAATAGGTAGAGATACAGAGCAAATTCATTTTTAAACAAGTTGTGAGGATATCACATGGTCTCCAACTCTCTCTCACTGTAGAGAGAAGATGGCTGGGTTAATACACTCCAGACACTGCCTGTCTAGGTGCAATCAACATGAAATGTTTAGTCAGGTAAGTTAATCATCTAGGACTCTTCCTCATGCAGTTGGTTGTCTCAAACTGCATGTTGGCATGGTTGGCTTAGCTGCAACAAACGCTCCTTGAGAAACAATGTCAGCGTGTTGCAACTTTCTGGGAAACCACTCAAATCACACAAACACCATGCCACACATACAAGCGCGCACACACATTCCTCCAATGCCACAGACACAAAGCCTGTTGTCCCATGCCAGACGATACCTCTGGCCCTAGTCAATGAAGATCTGGCGCTGGGTGAGGACCTGAGACAGCTCCTTCTGGAGCTGCCGGTACTTTTGGTTATCAGGCAGAGAGTCAATAGATCTGGACCACAGTGGAGAGGAGAGGGAGAGGAGAAAAGGAGAAGAGGGACAGGCAGACAGACAAATGAGGGATGAGTGGGCATAGAGAAGAGATAGGACAGGGGAAGGAGGAGGGAAATGGAAGCAAATAAACAAGGTTGAAAAATGTAGAACTGAAAAACAGACAATGACATGGGAAGCAGATAACACAATATGGCAGAGTAAAATAAGGGGAAATCAACAGATGAGCTGAAGTAGCCAAGGTTAAAACAGGCGTGTGGCTGACAGAGGCCAAACTAGAAATGCAGTAGGAGACTGCAGGAGCCCATTAGTACCAGTCTTCGACGTGGATGTCAGGTGTGCTGAGACTTGGAGCATCTGCAGCAGAATATAGTGACTTTATATCAATGTGACAAGTGTGTGGGTTTCCGCACTCACGTACCTTAAACCATTGACGATGTCCTTGGTCTTCCCAAAGTAGATCTCGTTGAGAGTGGAGCGAATCTTATTCTCCATATCCTGAGGTTAGAAAAATGAATTTACATAACACTCATCTTGTGATAAACATATCAATAGATAGTGCCTTCAGAAGGTTTATGCTCCTTGACCTATTGCACATTTTGTTGTAATAGGCCAGACACAGTGAAAACATGTTTTTAGGATTTGTTGCTAAATTATACAGTTACACACACGGTGGTTCACATGGATTCCTTAGCTGAAATAATGCTAAAGTAACCCCATGTATGTAAACCAAGTATAACAGTGATATAAATTTCTCACACATTGAAAATGAAATGCAGATATCTAATTGACATAAGTATTCACACCCTTGATGGCGATTCCAACTTTCGTCATGGATATGTCTGTATCAGGGTTGCACATCTGGATGTGGGGATTTTCTCCTATTGTTCCTTGTAGATTTTCTCAAGCTCTTTAAATTAGATGGAATTCAAGTCTGGACTTCGTTTGGGCCACTCGAGGACTTTCACATTCTTGTTCTGAAGCCCTTCCAGTATTGCTTTGACTGCCCTTACCAGTCTCCCAGTCCCTGCCACTGAAAAGCATCCCCATAGCATGATGCTGCTACCACCATGCTTCATGGTAGGGATAGTGTTAGATGGGTGATGAGCTGTGCCTGGTTTTCTGCAACAGAGCACTTTGCACTCAGGCCAAAGAGTTACATTTTTGTCTCATCAGACCACAGAATGTTTTGCCTGTGATCCGAGTCTTTCACGTGCCTCTTTGCGAACTCCAGGCGTGTTGTCATGTGCCATTTTCTTAGGAGTGGCTTCCGTCTGGCCACTCTCCCATACACCCCAGATTGGTGAAGTGCTATATAGACTTGTTGTTCTTCTGGCAGGTACTCCCATCTCAGCCAAGGAACTCTGTTGTTCTGTCAGAGTGGTCATTGGGTTCTTGGTCACCTCCCTGCTCAGTTCGGTAGGACGGCAGAGTCTGGGTAGTTCCATATTTCATTGAATTTCCTAAAATGCTATTTTTTTGCAATTCTAGAAATTGTTTTATACCCTTCCCCAGATATATGCTTCATTTCTGCTCTGACACGCACTGTCAACTGTGGGACCTAATATAGACAGGTGTTTCTTTCCAACTCATGTCCAAACAATTGAATTGACTATAGGTGGACTCCAATTAAATTGAAGTGACATCTCAAAGATGATCAAAAGAAATTGAGCTCAATTTGGGGTGTCATAGCAAAAGGGTGTGAATACTTGTGTAAATGATACTTCTGTATTTCATTTTCTATACATTATGTCAGTGTGTGCATAACGGCATGCATATAGTAGGTGTAGTTCTACCCACCTCCACCAGGCGGCCGATGTTGGCAATATGTGGGGAAGACTCTCCAACTGTCTCGTCTTTCTCCATCTGGAAGAAGAGAGAGATGAGGGTATTGTACAGTCCAACAGTGGAAATATGTTGCAACAAGTAAACCAAGAGACAGATTACAAAACAAGACAGATTACGAGAGCATGTACACACACACACAACCAACCCCCCCACCCTCTCACACACACACAGTTGTATGCAAGTACCTGTCTTGTCAGACTGCCACCCAGGTTCATGGTTCCAGACCCGGTCTTGGTCGTCTGGAGCCACAGCATTACGGTGGAGGTGAGTTTGTAGTGAGCGGTCCGTCCGCTGGACTTCTCCTGCACCTCCACCACATGGATGGAGTCCCAGCAGCCTTTGATCTTCTTGGAGCCGTCTCCAGCCTTCTTGATGAGGATGACCCCAGCGAAGCCATGATCCAAGTCCCACAGATACACAGATGACACACCACCCTCAAAGTACCTGACAACACATTACATTTTAAAAAATGTAACCTTTATTTAACTAGGCAAGTCAGTTAAGAACAAATTCTTATTTACAATTACGGTCTACGAACAGTGGGTTAACTGCCTTGTTCAGGGGTAGAACGACAGATTTTTACCTTGTCAAGCTCGGGGATTCGATCTAGCAATCTTTCGGTTACTGGCCCAACGCTCTAACCTCTAGGCTACCTGTCACCCCTTAGGAGGGCATGGATATTTATGATAAGACTGTCATTGGTGGTATTACCAGGTTATTTGTTTTCGTCATAGACATGGCATAGCCAATGAGAATTGAGGATCCAAACGACCCACTTTATAATAACGGTATAAATGGTATTACTGTGGTGTAACGATACTCTAAAGTGTCAATAATGAGTCCGTCTGTTCCTCTCACATACTGACTTGGTCATACTGGTACTCACAGGTCTCTATACTGGTCAAAGGCATTGTTGGCTTCAACCTCTAGTTTGCGCAGGCGGGCAGATGGCATGGCCCCATCGTCGATGGGTGGCTCATACTTATTACTCCATGGGGATCTGAGAAACAAGAACGAGCAAGAGAAAATCCCAAATCAATCCTTTGTGACCAAACCAAACGGGTGTGTGGTCAAATGTTCATGCATGACAAACAAATAATTGTAATGACATTCATTTATACCAGGCTGGTTTGAGGAGATGTGGGAAGGGAAGTAAGATAGAGATAAAGGAGGAGCTGCAGGTTGTCAGTCCTACCTGTAGGAGTCACCGTCTCTGTTGTAGTCACAGAGCAGGTAGTCTTTCCCCACCACCTTGTCCCGGGCGATCTTCAGAGGCTGGTCCACAGAGGAGAGTAGGTCCTCACACAGACTGGGCACCTGGACACAGACAGAGAAAGTTCTCGCAACATGTTCCAACAACACACTTGACACTATTCGACAAGCTCACACAAACACTTTCATTGACAAACTTACACGCAGACCGCCTCGCAAACTTACAGTGCCGTCAGAAAGTATTCACACCACTTGACCTTTTTCAAAATGCTGTTTTGTTCGAGCCGGCATTTCAAATGGATTAAATTGAGATTGTCTCACTGGCCTACACAGAATATCCCATAATGTCAAAGTGGAATTATTTTACAAAATGTTGAAAAATTCTGAAAAGGTTTGAGTCAATAAGTACTCACTGCCACAACAAAGGGGTTAAGTTCAGGAGTAAACATTTGCTTAACAAGTCACATATTAAATTTGTGTGCAAAAAGTGGTTAACTTGATTTCTGAATGACAACCTCATCTCTGTACCCCACACATTCAATTATATTTAAGGTCGCTCAGTCAAGCAGTGAATTTCAAAAACAGATTCAACCACAAAGACCAGGGAGGTTCTCCAATGCCTCAAAAAAGGTCACCTATTGTAAATGGGTAAACAAAAAAAAGCAGATATTGAATATCACTTTGAGCATGGAAGTTATTACACTTTGGATGGTGTATCAACACACCCATTCACTACAAGGATACAGGTGTCTTTCCTAACTCAGTTGCCGGAGAGGAAGAAAACCAATCTGGGATTTCACCACGAGGCCAATGGTGACTAAAACAGTTGAGTTTAATGGCTGTGATAGGAGAAAACTGCAGATCCATCCTCAGTTTCTACTGGTCAATGTTTTCAGGCTGGTTGTATTGATGCTAGCTAGGTACCAAGCTAAAGCTAGCTACCCCATAAGATGTGGTCAAACATAGTTTGGTAAACACATTGTTCGGTGTTTGCCGACTTTTTTTGTACAGCTTTGACAGTGTTCCTGTATCTTTTTTGACATGCAAAGACACAAACGGCGTCCCATAGTATGCATGTTGTGAAGCTAATAGCAGTATAACTCCGGGAAGGCAACACCTGGAAAAATAGCGCACTTGGTAGCGTATACTGGTGCTCGACCAGTCGGCAAACACCCTCGACAGAGAACGGTTGATTGTCCTTGACAATGAATTCCATTATCTTGGCTTTAATTGATTTTGCCTTTGAGTTGTCTCGCTGAATTTATCTTACTCTTTCAAAATGACTGCTCGACTTGTTGACTTGCTTGATCCACACAGCAGACATTGTGTGGGCTAGGTTTGGCACCATTACATCATGTACCTACGTTATAGAGGTATGCACGGTAGAGCTTTGACATCGGTTTTTAACATCTGCGTTAAACTAGATATTGATACCGATGTTGGCATTTTTAGCTAATATCGTCTGATTCCGAAATATGTTCACAGATATATTGTGCATCCCTAATGTGTATGCTTGTAATCAGCAAGGACTAGGGAGCTTTTTTAGGATAAAAATAAATGGAATGGAGCTAAGCACAGGCTAAATTATAGAGGAAAAACCTTCAGTCTGATTTCCAGACACTGGGAAACAAATTCACCTTTCAGCAGGACAATAATCTAAAACAAGGCCAAATTTACACGAGTTGCTAACCAAGACGACATTGAATGTTCTTGAGTGGCCTAAATAGAATTGAATAATAAATAAAAATCAGCAAAAATAAGACTTGAAAATGGCTGTCTAGCAATGATCAACAAACAACTTGAAGAATTAAAAAATATATATTTTAAGTGCAAATATTGTCCAATCCAGGTGGGCAAAGCTCAGAGAAACCCAGGAAGACTCACAGCTGTAACTCAGAGATGTGAATAATTACATAAATGAGATTATTTCCTTTTTTTAATAAAAATCGACATGATTTGAATTTTTACAATATCGTCTACACATCTACACTGATTGAAGTGGATTTAACAAGTGACAATGAAAACGATAACATGCACACAATAATACAATTATTGTTTATAGTATAATAGATTGTTTAAAACAGTTATATGCTTTGCAACAAGAACAATTTCCCTAATACTTTTTACATGGACATCTGAAATCAGGCTACCTGATGGGACTTTTGATCAACGCAGAAAATGGCCATTCAAAATAAACATTCACGACAGTGACCATGTTATTTTTGGTTTAGCCTATTTGATTCGGAGTTCAGACAAAGTGTGTATGTGAAAACAATTTCTAAGATGCATACTTTGCTTTTCTCGAGCTCACTTCACACTAGAGGGAGGCTTGCGCTACTGGTGCTGGCACATGCGTAGATCAAAGACACAGCTTGACCGCCAAATTAAGCTGTTTACATGTCCTAATAATTCAAAAGATTGCTTAAAACGGCTGGTTTTCTGAGCAACGTATGCATACTTCAATTTTGACCTTTCGCCAATTAAGATATGCAGAGTAAGGTGTTTACATGACCATTTCAATACGCCGCCTCCTGCCATAAGTTTAATTTCGAATTAGTGTGCATGTAAACATATTCATTAAAACGATCACAGCTTCACCTGCATAATCTCATTGGAAGATCAGGTGTTAATGTTTTCTATACTCGGGTGTACAATTAATTAATTAATGCCCGAGAGGGTGTGGTATATGGCTAATATACCACGGCTAAGGGCTGTTCTTACGCATGACGCAACGTGGAGTGCCTGGATACAGCCCTTAGCTATGGTATAATGGCCATTTACCACAAACCTCAGGTCCCCTTTGCTATTATAAACTGGTTACCAGCGTAATTAGAGCAGTAGAAATAAAATGTTTTGTCATACCCGATCACGGCTTTCAGATATACAGATTTCAGCCAATCAGCATTCAGGGCTTGAACCACCCAGTTGATTGGGCTCCCGAGTGGCGCAGCGGTCCAAGGCACTGCATCTCAGTGCTAGAGGCATCACTACAGTCCCTGGTTCGATTCCAGGCCATCACAACAAGCCATGATTGGGAGTCCCATGGGGCGGCGCACAACTGGCCCAGCATTGTCCAGGTTTGGTTGGAATAGGCCGAAATTGTTCTTAACTTAGTTCAATAAAAGGTTCAATTAAAATATATACACAACCGTTCAAAAGTTTGGGGTCACTTAGAAATGTCCTTGATTGAAAGAAAAGCAAATTTACAGTGCAGACATTGTTAATGTTGTAAATGACTATTGTAGCTGGAAACGGCAGATTTTAATGGAGTATCTACATAGGCGTACAGAGGTCCATTATCAAAAACCATCACTCCTGTGTTCCATTGGAACGTTGCATTAGCTAATCCAAGTTTATCATTTTAATAGGGTAATTGCTCATTAGAAAACCTTTTTGCAATTGTGTTTGCACAGCTGAAAACTGCTGATTAAAGAAGCAATAAAACTGTCCTTTAGACTAGTTGAGTATCTGGCGCATCAGCATTTGTGGGTTTGATTACAGGATCAAAATGGCCAGAAACAAATAACTTCCTTCTGAAACTCAGTCTATTCTTGTTCTGAGAAATGAAGGCTATTCCATGCGAGAAATTGCCATGAAACTGAAGATCTCGTACAACACTGTATACTACTCCCTTCACAGAACAGTGCAGACTGGCCCTGAACAGAATGGAAAGAGGAGTGGGAGACCCCGGTGCACAACTGAGCAAGAGGACAAGTACATTAGGGTCTAGTTTGAGAAACAAGAAACCTCACAAGTACTCAACTGGCAGCTAAATTAAATAGTAACCGCAAAACACAAGGACATTTCTAAGTGATCCCAAACTTTTGAACGGTAGTGTATATACAGTACAGGTCAAAGGTTTTAGAACACCTACTCATTCAAGGGTTTTTCTTTATTTTGACTATTTTCTACATTGTAGAATAATAGTGAAGACAGCAACATTTTTGAAATGACATGGAATCATGTAGTAACCAAAATATTTGAAATTCTTCAAAGAGTCACCCTTTGCCTTGACAGTGTTGGAATTGGCTAAACTTTGATCATTGAGATAGGAAATGAAAGAGACTGGGTTATGTCCGAAGTGAATGGTTCTATGAAGAAAATCAATGGGCATCTGTGGATTAGATGAAGGAATGTGTTGAGGTCAGGAGGTGAGGACAGATTCTCTTAAGGGAGTAATAAAGGTTTGTTATCCTGTTACCCTCTTTATTAGCTTCATGTAGAGCCATAACATGTGAGGATTGGAGGAGTGTTTAAACTTGGTTAAAGCTTCTCTAATGTCCGCGAGTTATTTACTCTGAAAAATAACCTAACAACGGCTTTGCACACTCTTGGCATTCTCTCAACCAGCTTCACGAGGTAGTCACCTGGAATGCATTTCAATTAGGGTCAGTTTGTTATATCTGGAGTACTTCTCCTGTCCTATTCGGTGTCCTGTGTGAATTTAAGTGTGCTCTCTCTAATTCTCTCTTTCTTTCTCTCTCTCGGAGGACCTGAGCCCTAGGACCATGCCTCAGGACTACCTGACATGATGACTCCCTGCTGTCCCCAGTCCACCTGGCCGTGCTGCTGCTCCAGTTTCAACTGTTCTGCCTTATTATTATTGGACCATGCTGGTCATTTATGAACATTTGAACATCTTGGCCATGTTCTGTTATAATCTCCACCCGGCACAGCCAGAAGAGGACTGGCCACCCCACATAGCCTGGTTCCTCTCTAGGTTTCTTCCTAGGTTTTGGCCTTTCTAGGGAGTTTTTCCTAGCCACAGTGCTTCTACACCTGCATTGCTTGCTGTTTGGGGTTTTAGGCTGGGTTTCTGTACAGCACTTTGAGATATCAGCTGATGTACGAAGGGCTATATAAATACATTTGATTTGAATTAACAGGCGTGCCTTAAAAGTTCATTTGTAGAATTGCTTTCCTTCTTAATCTGTTTGAGCCAATCAGTTGTGTTGTCACAAGTATACAGAAGATTTGGTAAAAGACCAAGTCCGTATTATGGCAAGAACAGCTCAAATAGGCTAAATGAAATTACAGTTCATCAATACTTTAAGACAAAGGTCAGTCAATACAGAACATTTCAAGAACTACTAAAGTTTCTTCAAGTGCATTTGCAAAGAAACATGAAGCGCTATGATGAAAAACTGTTCTCATGAGGACAGCCACAGAAATGGAAGACCCAGAGTTATCCTTTGCAGCAGAGTTAAGTTCATTAGAGTTACCAGCTTCAGAAATTGCAGCCCAAATAAATGCTTCAGAGTTCAAGTAACAGACACCTCAACATCAACTTTTCAGAGGAGACTGTGTGAATCAGGCTGTCATGGTTGAATTGCTGCAAAGAAATCACTACTAAAAGATCACCAATAAGAAGAGACTTGCTTGGGCCAAGAAACACGAGCAATGGACATTAGACCGATGGAAATTTGTTCTTTTGTCTAGAGTGCAAATTGGTTATTTTGGGTTCCAACCGCCATTTCTTTGTGAGACGCGGTGTGTGAATGGATGATCTCTGCATGTGTATTTCCCACCGTAAAGCATGGAGGTGGTGGTGTTATGGTGCTTTGCTGGTGACACTAATTTATTTAGAATTCAAGGCACACTTAACCAGGGTGGCTACCACAGCATTCTGCATATACACAGAATCAGCTACCACAGATAAAAAATCCCAAAACAGTTGGGATGGCGTATTTACTAGGCAAGTCAGTTATGAACAAATTCTTATTTTCAATTACGGCCTAGGAACAGTGGGTTCACTGCCTTGTTCAGGAGCAGAACAACGTATTTTTACTTTGTCAGCTCGGGGATTCGATCTTGCAACCTTCCGGTTACTAGTCCAACCACTACCTGCCGCCCCATTATTATTAGTGGGGCGGAAGGTAGCCTAGCGGTTAGTGGGACTATCATTTGTTTTTCCAACAGGACAATGACCAAAACACCTCCAGGCAGTGTAAGGGCTATTTGACCAAGACTGAGAGTGATGGAGTGCTGCATCAGATGACCTGGCATCCACAATCCCAACTTCAAACAAATTGAGATGGTTTGGGATGCGTTGGACCGCAGAGTTTAGGAAAAGCAGCTAGCAAGTCTTCAGCATATGTGGGAAGTCGTTCAAGACGGTTGGAAAAGCATTCCAGGTGAAACGGGTTGAGAAAATCTCAAGTGCGTGCAAAGCTGTCATCAAGGCAAAGGGTGGAAGAATCTCAAATATATCTTGATTTGGTTAACACTTTTTTGCTTACTACATGATTCCATATGTGTTTTCATAGTTTAAGTCTTCCCTATTATTCTACAAATGTAGAAAATAGTAAAAATAAAAACCCTTGAATGAGTAGGTGTTCCAAAAAAACTTTTTACTGGTAGAGAGAGCGAGCGAGGTAGAGCGAGCGAGGTAGAGCGAGCGAGGTAGAGCGAGCGAGGTAGAGCGACGTAACGAGCGAGCATGTATACACACGCTATTTTGGCAATATCACCCAGCTCTAGGTGTGTGTGTGTGTATGGTGTAGACATTGTCCCACGTCAGATTGGAGGTCTGCACTGATCACTCGCATAAACACATATGGGATAGCTAAAAAGCAGTCCGGCTACAATATGCTGTTTTAATATTTGAAAATGTTAACAAGGTGACATCGTCCACTGAACCCCCTTTCATCCTCAAAAGTTCATTTGTAATGTGCACAACATTTGCTAGTGTCTGCTCGCTGAACCAGTCTCAAAAAGTCGAGGATGCTATAACGCCAGTTCACACACATTCAATGCTGAATAGTCCCACTAGCTAGCTAGCTAAGTGAAGTTATAGCTAATGCATAAATTAGTAATCATGAAATACCTGTTCTGCTGTGATTTGTGCGCCGAGTCCTATTGCACAGCTGACTGCTCTCTAATATTTGGCCAACAAGATAATGTTGCAAAGTAGTGAGGCACAGTGGCAGCTCTCAGAGTCAGACTACCTGCAGGTAGCCTAGGGGTTAGAGCGTTGGGCCAGTAACCAAGTTTGCTGGAGCGAATCCATGAGCTGACAAGGTAAAAAAAAAAAGAAAAACCTGTAGTTCTGCCCCTGAACAAGGAAATGAACCCTCTGTTTATAAATAAGAATTTGTCTTTAACCTGTTCAACCTATGGGGGCGCTATGTCATTATTGGATAAAAAGACGTGCCCGTTTTAAGCGCAATATTTTGTCACGAAAAGATGCTCGACTATGCATGGAATTGACAGCCTTGGAAAGACAAAACTCTGACGTCTCCAAAACGGCAAAGATATTATCTGTGAGTGCCCCAGAACTAATGCAACAGGCGAAACCAAGATGAAGTTTCATACAGGAAATGCCCCAGATTCTGAAGGCGCTGTGTTCCAATGTCTCCTTATATGGCTGTGAATGCGCCAGGAATGAGCCTGCGGTTTCTGTCTATTCCCCGAGGTGTCTGCAGCATTGTGACGTGTTTGTAGGCATATCATTGGAAGATTGACCACAAGAGACTACATTTACCTGGTGTCCCGCCCGGTGTCCTGTGTGCATAATCTGTAGGTCCATGCGCGTTCCATTTCTTCAGAAGAGACAGTAAACTGCCACGATGGATTTTATCGTCGATAGATATGTGAAAAACACCTTGAGGATTGATTCTAAACATCGGTTTGCCATGTTTCTGTCGATATTATGGAGTTAATTTGGGAAAAAGTTCGCGTTTTAATGACTTAATATATATATTTTTTTTTTTCCCTCCCCAAATGTGATGAACAAAACGGAGCGATTAGTCGACACAAATAATATTTTTTGTAAAAACGGAACATTTGCTATCTAACAGAGTCTCCTCGTTGAAAACATCTGAAGTTCTTCAAAGGTAAATGATTTTATTTGAATTCTTTTCTGGTTTTTGTGGAAAATGTTGCATGGTGAAACTGGCATAATACGATGCTAGGCTATCAATACTGTTACACAAATGCTTGTTTAGCTATGGTTCAAAAGCATATTTTGAAAATCTGAGATGACAGTGTTGTTAACAAAAGGCTAAGCTTGAGAGCAAATAGATTAATTTCATTTCATTTGCGATTTTCATGAATAGTTAACGTTGTGTTATGCTAATGAGCTTGCGGATAGATTTACACAATCCTGGATACAGGTTTTTTTTTGTAGCTAAACGTGACGCAGAAAACGGAGCGATTTGTCCTAAACAAATAATCTTTCAGGAAAAACTGAACATTTGCTATCTGAGAGTCTCCTCATTGAAAACATCTGAAGTTCTTCAAAGGTAAATGATTTTATTTGAATGCTTTTCTGGTTTTTGTGAAAATGTTGCCTGCTGAATGCTAACGCTAAATGCTACGCTAGCCTATCAATACTGTTACACAAATGCTTGTTTTGCAATGGTTGAGAAGCATATTTTGAAAATCTGAGATGACAGTGTTGTTAACAAAAGGCTAAGCTTGAGAGCAAATAGATTAATTTCATTTCATTTGCGATTTTCATGAATAGTTAACGTTGCGTTATGGTAATGAGCTTGAGGCTGTATTCACGATCCCGGATCCGGGATGGCTCGACGCAAGAAGTTAACCTGTTGCTTCTACTCGGGACGCTTGCGTCCCAACTAGAGCTCTGGAAATGCAAATGCGCTACGCTAAATGCTAATAGTATTAGTTAAAACTCAAAAGTTCATTAAAATACACATGCAGGGTATCGAATTAAAGCTACACTCGTTGTGAATCTAGGCAACAAGTCAGATTTTTAAAATGCTTTTCGGCGAAGGCATGAGAAGCTATTATCTGATAGCATGTAACACCCCAAAAGACCCACAGGGGACGTAAACAAAATAAATTGCATTTCGGCGTTACACAAACCGCACAATAAAATAGAAAACATTCATTACCTTTCACCATCTTCTTTGTTGGCACTCCTAGATGTCCCATAAACACTATTTGGGTCTTTATTTCGATTAAATCGGTCCATATAAAGCCTAGATATCGTTATATGTAGACTGTGTGATAAACGAAAAAAACATCGTTTCAAAACGTAACGTCATTTTTTAAAATTCAAAAAGTCGACGATAAACTTTCACAAAACACTTCGAAATACGTTTGTAATGCAACTTTAGGTATTAGTAAACGTTAATAAGCGATAAAATTCATCAGGAGGCGATGTAAAGATCATTAGCTGTCCGTCTGGAAAAATGTCCGGCTAGAAACTCAACGAAAATATCCGGTCCTAGACCAAAGGAGATACGGTGCCCTGCATGTGTTTGACCAAGAAAAAACTCGAAGGGAAATGACAAGACTCTAGACACCGTGTGGAAGCTGTAGGTACTGCAACCTCAGTCAATTAATTGTGGTTCACCTTTATCAATGGGTTCAAGTAGCGCATGGATATATTTTCCCATTTTCAGTGATCAGTTTTTCCTGTGCTTTTCGATGTAAATGCCGTTCTGGTAAAGCCACAGCAGTGATTTAACCAGTTGTATAAACGTCTGATTGTTTTCTATCCACACAGACTAAGCAAATGCATATACTATATTCCTGGCATGAGTAGCAGGGCGCTGAAATGTTGCGCGATTTTTAACAGAATGTTCAAAAAAGTAGAGGGTCGACTTAAGAGGTTAACGGACTTGCCTAGTTAAATAAAATAAAAAAGGTTAAATTACATTTTTTTTTTTTTAAACATGCAGATTTCTGAGGACAGCCCCGTACAACTTCAACAAGCTGGCAAACTAGCTATGGCCATTCAAACAAGCTTGGAATAGGGTGCTAGCTGGAGCATAGTTTGCCGTAGTAGCCAGTGCAACATAGCTACCGAGAGCAGAGTGATTTTCAGAAGATGAGTTCCTCTTCCGATGCAAGACAATGGGGGGGACAAATAAGTTATCTTTGGCAAGAGCTGGGTAGACTGCAGCGGTTGAGAGAGGGCATAGTGTGTGTGAGAAAAAGATGACAAGGAGACGAGAGAAAGCTGGCATATGATGTCCCTGAATGAGGGGGAAGATAAGGTTAAGCCAATTTTCCCTCATTCCATGTCTACTTGCTAAGTGGGAGAGAAGGTGACACGGAAATGAGAGGGGGAGAGAATATGATAAGAATTTGAATGACAGTCTCAGGGGATAAACGGGTACAAATGACGACTCAGTGACATGGACCCCCCCGCCTCCCTTTAGAACACACAGAGACAATGCCTGCTCTGTTCCACGGACACAGCCCCACACCTGGCAACCGCCAGACACACAGAAACAGAGGGGGGACAGAAGGCAGGCAGAAGTGGGAAACTGGGGTAGAAAAGTAGAATCAAGGAGGAAAGAGAATGGTTGAGGCGACAGAACAGTATAGAGGGGGAAAGGATGACACTAGAGGTGGTGAGCTCAGGTGATTCCCAACTGTAAGGAGTGAGTGTAAGGAGAGGGAGGGGCTAAATGGGCTCATGTAGAGTGATTGACAGCATTACTAATGAGCGCTAACAACCAGATACAGAGGAGCGGGCTGAGGCGGTCAAGGAGAGTGCTGGTGCCCAGGGGAGTGAGTTGTCAAAGAGGAGAAGAAAGGAAGAGGAGCAGACGAGGGTCTGAAGGGATATGATCCCCCCAAAAATGTGGAGAACAATCACTAGAGAACGTGTGGTTTGATTTCTGTCTGATTCAGCTTAATCTGTCAGATGTTTTTGCACTACGGGAGATTTCAAGCACAGTCCTGGTAGTCTAGAAGTGTACTGTAAGTCTGTATAAGCTAGCAGAGTTCCTCAACTCCATAATGTAAATTAATGGAGATGAGTGTGTGGACTGTATCTCCGACTTCGTCGAGTCACTGTCAGTCGATAGTCCTGAAAATGTTAATTGCTACATCCATTTTTGGACTTAAATGATTTATTATATAGACCCAATGAATCTTGAAGAATATAAGTTATACATACCTCATGAGTTTAGTTTAACTTTCGTACCCTATCAGAGCTCAAAATAATCTTGCAATGTTTGTAAACAATATGAATGCAAACAAACACTGTATAGCGTAAAAACATGGTTAAACTCATTTTAAATGGCATGGATAGTAAATTCTTGCATCCATAGCTCTGTTATGAATTTAGAATGGTTCCATTCACCGAAAGATTGCTGGATCGAATCGCCGAGCTGACAAGGTAAAATTCTGTCGTTATGCCCCTAAGCAAGGCAGTTAACCCACTGTTCCCCGGGCGCCAAAGATGTGGATGTCGATTAAGGCAGGCCTCCGTACCCCTCTGATTCAGGAACACACATTTCAGTTGTACGACTGACTAGGTATTCCCCTTGCCCTTTCTCCAGGCCAGTTCCTCAGCTTTTCACCGAAACAGAATCGGGGAAGGTGCTTTGTTACAGTTTTAATTTAAATAAATTCTAGCTTTAAAACCCTCACTGTGCACCCGTTTGTCCTCTGTAGCTATGTGCTTTTCTTTGTTTGCTGAAATCCCCTATCAGATAACATGTTAACCAAATACAACCACAGACAGTCGATACAAGGGAACAGAGACTCGATGTAGTCGAAGGTACACTCCGCCTAAGGTCGTTGCAACCCAACACCGAGATATACATATCATGGAGTTCAGAAATCCAGCTGTGTGTAAGCTTAATAACTATGACAATTCAATCAGTATTGATTGATACGAGCTTCCGCATAACAAAACAAATAAATATGTTAAGTATTCATCTACACCAGTGGTTACCAAATTTATAGTCCCGTAGTTACAATTTCAGTGAGGCTCTCTTGTTCAGATATCGGTAAGTGGACTGGAGGCAGGGCATGGAAGTAATTTTTCCAACAATTGTTTGCAGACAGATTATTTCACTGTATCACAATTCCAGTGGGTCAGAAGTTTACATACATACACAAGTTGTGCCTTTAAACAGCTTGGAAAATTCCAGAAAATGTCATGGCTTTAGAAGCTCGTCAGGCTAATTGACATAATTTGAGTCAATTGGAGGTGTACCTGTATTTCAAGGCCTACCTTCAAACTCAGTGCCTCTGCTTGACATCATGGGAAAATCAAAAGAAACCAGCCAAGACCTCAGGAAAAAATGAATTAATTGTAGACCTCCACAAGTCTGGTTCATCCTTGGGAGCCATTTCCAAACACCTGAAGGTACCACATTCATCTATACAAATAATAGTATGCAAGTATAAACACCATGGGACCACGCAGCCGTCATACGCTCAGGAAGGAGA